>NC_143517.1:56183504-56334975 GCF_031878675.1 Megascapheus bottae
CACAGATGAAAAAGCATCTCAACAATTTACATAAATTGTTACTAGTTCTTTAAAAAAAAGTCATAAGAAAACCAAGCCACAATAAGTTAGTGTTTTCCATAATACATGCTGAATTATTTGATCCCATATCTATACAATGTTACTGTCTTAATTCCTAAATGTTGTGACAGCATATTTCATAACTGAGGTACATTAGTTTACATCTTTTTATATGTAGTCTAAGAGGGTTAATTTGTCTTTTCCAGTTTTTCATCTTCTTCACCTCCTCCAAAGAAAATCAAAGGAAACATTCCTAGAATGCAGCCAATCGTCACCCCGACAGCTTTGCCCTAAGGGAAACACAAGAGAGCATTCAGTTTAAACTTCCATCTCCTGGAAAAGGAATTCTTGTCAAGTATCTACAACAGACAACTTCCCTGTCTATGAAATTGAACTGCGATTGCATTTCTGTTGATCACAGTACTTAAAATAAAAAATAAGCTACAATAATAGCTCACAACAGATCAGTTTAAAGTTCGAAGTAAACCGGATGCTGGTGGTTCTGGCCTGTAATCCTGGCTACCTAGGAGGCAGAGATCTGAGGATCAAGGCTCAAAGCCAGCCCAGAGAGAAAGTCAGTGAGACTATCTCCAAAATAACCACCAGAAAACCAGAGGTGGCACTGTGGTTCAAAAGAGCTCAGGGATAGCTCCTAGGTCTTGAGTTCAAGCCCCACGACCAACAATAAATAAATTAATTAATTAATGACATTTTTAAATGTCATAAAAAGCAATATCAAGGAAGGGGGTGGGAGGAAAGTGGGAGAAAAATGTGAGAGGGGGTTATCAATGTTCAAGAAGTAATGTACCGTAACCGTAACCCCTCTATACATGACCGCCACAATACAATAAAAAAAAACCAGCATCAAGGAAATATTTAAACAGAAAACATATCAAAAATTGGACATATATTTTAATATTTGAAAACAACAAGGAAGAAAAAGAAACCTTCAGCTACTCTCAAAAATATTTACAACCTCCTTTCAGTATTTCTTCTGAGTATCTAAATAAAAATAGAATTATTCTGTAAATACTGCTTTTTTTCCTGCCTCTCCTTACGCTGAACAGCATATACATAAAACTTAAAACATATATCTGAAAAAAAATGAAAGCAAAAAGAGGCTGGAGGCATGGCTCAAGTAGTAGAGCAACTGTCTTATCAAGTGTGAGGCAACATGGTCCAAAAGACAAAAACAACAATAACAGATGAGATGTTATAACTTGCTTCTAACCAACAGAACAGTGGATTTGATTCCTAATATTACATGACTATCTGCCCCCTGGCCCATATTTCTCTTCCTTGCTGGCATTAAAGAATCAAGCTGGTTTGCTCTACATGGCTCTATGCCATGTGCATGGCACAGTGCAAGGAGCTGTAAATGACTTCAAAACAGGGAGGGAGGCTGCAGGGGAGGAGTGCAGCTTTTGGCCAACAGATCACCAGAAGCTGGGACTTCTATAGGCAGAAAGAAATTAATTTTGCCAAAGTCCTGTGTGAACTTTGAAGTTGATCCATTACCACTAAACCAGAACAGAAGAACCAAGTTCTGGCTATACACTGATTGTAACTTTCTATAAGATCTTGCTAAGCTGTGCTTCAGCAAGCTGTGCTCATTTCCTTAGCCACAGGAAATGAGAATAAACTGATCTTGACGTAAGCTGCTTTTTTACACAATAATAAGCCTAAAATGAAAGCTAGGAGTCTATTGCTTATAGGTTCCTATACAAAATTTCCCCCATTGTTTTAACTTCTGTCTATCCTTTGAATCAGACTTACAATGACGTTCTTATTTTATACTGCAATCTACCCATCTCACTACTCCCAACCTCTTTTTACCTTTCTGTGCTTTAAGAATTTTTTCTTATGAATGAACTTCTAATACACTAATATTTTATTCAGCAGATATGTTCATTGGCTCCTCTACAGAAAGAAAAGGCTTGTTTTGAGACGCCGTGCATTCAGGACTCCTAGACTCCTACTTAGCCCATTAGTAGGCAAACAGTAAATATTTTTTTAATGAATAAACAATGATAATTTTTTTAATGAATAAACAATACCCATCATTTAGACTTCTTTACTGATTTTTAATCCAAATGTCAAGTCCAAATGCTATGTGGTTCAGCTTAGGAAGTAGAGAACTGGATTGTGTTTCTTGGCCACCCAAGTATAAGAGTCTGTGAGACTTCGTCTCAAACAATGACTGGGTATGGTGGTGCATGCTTGTCATTCCAAGCAATGCAAAAAGCACTACAGTGGTATCTGTCACCCCTGAGACACAGATAAGGACAAATAGGAGGATTTCAGTATCTGGAAAATAATAAACATAAAAAGGGACTGACCGAGTGGTTCAAGTGGCAGAGTATCTGCATAGGTAGAGTGCCTTTGTAAGATGTTCGAGGACTTTAGAGGAGCATATCAAAGGCCTTTCCTGTCTGGGCCATAATTCTCTTCCCAATGCTATTTCCTACTATGACTTCTAACCATAATTACTACCGTTTATTCACGAAATACCTAATTTTTATATGTTTCCGAGTACACTCCCTTTAAAAATCATTTCCTTCTATTTGTTAGTCAGAATTCTTGAAACTCTTGCCCCCCTCCAACCAAAATGTAAACACAAGCTTAGATCTATCAATTACCAAGAAATCTATCCATGAAAAGAAATTTCTTTCCACAAAGTGTCTCTTATCCATGCTATTGCGGTATGCTGTGCATAATTCTACCATTGTACATCTCTAAATAATAATTTGTCTACATGTCCGGCTCTCTGTCTAAACATGTTCTCAAAAGTAACTGTTACTATTTATTTCCTGTCCTTTAACCTATAGCACACCACAGACATTCATTACTATACACTGAATTGCGTATTTTTTAAATCAAGCATGGCTACAATAAGAACCAAAAAATATATTCTTCTTTTACTGAAAAGAATATGGTTAATTGGTGCTTTATTAATTTCAAGCCCAAGATAATATTAAAAAATAACTCTAATCAAATCACTTTTAGTCTCAAAGTTCTTGAGCACCTTAACTATACAATGCCATGTATTATCAGAATTTATGATCCTAAATTATATAAATGACTTACCAAATGGGTGCTCACACGTGTTTGCCACATATCAACTTGTTTGGGTGTAAGATCAGGAATTGATAGGCCTAACCTGGAAGCCAAAGCTTCAACATAACCTGCAAGTCTTTAAAAGAACAAGAGAAAAGGACAGGAAACAGGTTAAAAAATGCACAATGTCCTCAGATATTAAAAAGCAATTACTACCAAGAAAATGCTATTATTTTACGCCTGTTTGTGGCAGTCTGGATATGGCATGCTATATTTTACAATTCTTATTTTAACTGCATAAATGTATCAACTAAAAATATTTTCGTATTAGGATATTTAAGACATAGGTAAATTGACCTACAACAATTATTCTATCACATTATCTTTTTTTTTTGGTCGGTCATGGAGCTTGAACTCTGGACCTGGGTGTTGTCCCTGGGCTCTTTAGCTCAAGACTACCACACTATCACCTGAGCCACAGAGACACTTCCAATTTTTTCTAGTGGTTAACTGGAGATAAGAGTTTCACAGACTTTTCCTGCTCAGGCTAGCTGAGAATGGCAATCCTCAGATCTCAGCCTCCTGAGTAGTAGGATTTCAGGCATGAGCCACTAGTGCCCAGCTATCTCATTTATCTTTAAGAGATAAAAGCATTTTTACAAATAATTATGTCTGTACTTATTCCAGACTCAAAGCAAAATATTTTAATATATGATGTGAGTTAATAAGTATTATTAAAAAAAAAGTTTTTCAAATTCATCAAACTGGTAAACTAGCCTGGCATGGTGGCTCGTACCTGTAATCCTAGCTACTTAGGAGGCTGAGATCTGAGGATCACAGTACAAAGCCAGCCCAGGCACTAAAGTCTATGAGTCCCTTATTTTCAATTAACCACTAGAGAACAGGAAGTGGGGCTGTGGCTTCAGGGGTAAGGCGGTAGCCTTGACCTCAAGGACAGCACCCCAGCACCCAGGTTCACACACACAAAAAAATACAGCCTAGAATTTTCATACTACACTTCATATATTTAACAATTTTAAGCTATCCATCTCTCTCTCTCTCTCTCTCTCTCATATATATATATATATATATATATATATATATATATATATATATATGTTCTTGTTACTGTTGTTGTTAGTTGTGGGACTTAAGCTTGATACTGTTCCTGAGTTCTTTTGTTCAAGGCTACCACTTTGACCCATAGCTCCACTTCCAGTTTTCTGTTGGCTCATTAGTGTCACAGCTGGCTTAGAATTATGATCCTTAGAGCTCAGCCTCTGAGTAGCTACAATTACAGGTGTAACCTACCAGCACCCAAACTGCTATAATATTTCTAATACAATTTTACTCTATGGACAATATAAAAGAAAAAGGTTGCCAATTAAAAGGTGCATGTCATCAATTGTAAGATGGATCTGAGTTTGGGAACTGTTTATCTAAGAATCCATAATAGTAGTATCTTTTACTTATTGATAGCAAGGATCAGAGAAATGATAGTTCTTATGTATAGTAAAATTTTCATATATATTAAAATCTTCCACCTTTAATAAAAAACAATTGCTTTACAGTCTAAAACTACATGGCATCAAAATCTAGTATATCATCTGGCTCTATTAAATACATCAGAAAGCTATGCTGTAGCTATTATATTATCATCATGAACTTTAAAACTGGAAATCTGGGAATAGAAACGGAATGTCTAGGAGTTGTCACCATAAAAGATTTATGTCAGGAATTCAATGAATATAAAATTCTGATCATTATCCTGGAGCAAAGGAACTCACACAATAGCTTTAGCCCCAAACTCAAATGCAAAACCCTAAATTAAAAGGGTCAGATGACTTTTATATCATTTTTGTATCAATTTCTAGTAAGTCCAAACCCAAATCTCAAGATGTACTACACTTAAATTAACCAGGGAAGGAAGCGAAAGCCAAAGACAGAACAAGAAAAAGATGTTTAGTATAATAACTAATGCCAATTTCTCAGACTTTCCCAGGTTCAGGACTCAGCCCTGGCCATCTGCCACTGGGAAAAGAAGGGAAGGAGAGAAGAGGGAGAGGACGAGTGAGGGGAAGGAGGAGGAAATGAGAAAGGAGGAAAAGGAGAGGACAGGGGAGAGGGAAGAAAGGAGGGAAAGAAAAAGGGAAAGAGGAAGGAGGGAGGGGAAGGGGAAGGAAGGAAGGAGAGAGATGAATGGGAGAGGAGACAGAAGAAAGAGAGAGAAAAAGAGAACTGGCCTTTTAAAAGTATCCTCAGGGCCAGGAGTATGGCCTAGTGGTACAGTACTTGCCTAGCAAGCACAAAACCTGGGTTCGATTCCTTGGTACCACATACACGGAAAAGGCTGGAAGTGATGCTGTGGCTCAAGGATAGAGCCAGAGCTCTACCCTTTAGAAAACCTAAGGACAGTGCCCAGGTCCTGAGTTTAAGCCCCAGGACTGGCAAAAATATAAATAAATAAATAAAAGTATTATTCTCAATTACTTTGATCATTCTTGCCATGTCAAATTATTTGGGAGTTAAAGGTATAGCTCAGTGACAGAGTATGTGCTTATTATTAGTACATACAAGGAAGGCCCTGAGTGCAATCTTTAACACTCTCTGTATGTGTATGTGTGTGTTAAGTAACACATGTATGTCATCAGACATTATTTCCTTAGAATGTTTCACTGTAGTAAACATACCCAGTCAATATAATCAAATTTGGGTTTTGTAAGACTGGGATGTCAGAAGTCTTGCCTTAGAACTTGTCTTACCTTCAGGGATTTCTGCAAATTCTATCTTCAGTAAATGAAAACTCAATTTTGCTTACATGATGGTAGTTTGTGTGTGTGTGTGTGTGTGTGTGTGTGTGTGTGTGTGTGTGTGTGTTTTGTTTGTTGTTATTTTTGTTTTGGTTTTTTTTTTTTTTTTGGCCAGTCCTGGCACTTGAATTCAGGGCCTGAGCACTGTACCACTGTCCTTGGGCTTTCTCAAGGCTAGTGATCTGCCACTTGAGCCACAGCACCACTTCTGGCTTTTTCTATGTATGTGGTACCAAGGAATAGAACCTGGGTCTTTGTGCATGTTAGGCAAGCACTCTACCACTAGGCCAAACTCCTGACCCATGATGGTAGTTTTAAGATACACATCTGCATGAATCAGAATGCTGGGGCACTCTCCCCTGGTGATGAGGGTATAGTTAAGAAACTACTCGTTACACAAATATTTAGCACTGCTGATTTAGGCATATTAACTTTAAAATTACAGTTCTGGAATACCAAAAACATAGTGTCTTTTTTATGCCTCTCAATTAAAGGAGAATGGAGGGGGAAAAAAGATTAGTTAAGAAAACACAAATGAATAAGTGAATGGACCTACCCAAGTCCAGCTAAATCTGACACAAGATTTCCCAAAGCAGCAGCTATAAATTTGAAAAATGAACAAGTGAATTGTTACATTAAAGTCAGAAAAGTCAACATGACATAGTACTCTGTGATACAGAGTACTATACAATAACTATACTCAAAGTTAGTCCCAATAGTTCAAAATAGAGTACACATCTGAAATTATTATATACCAACTCCATTACATAATGTTTCATTTTGTTGAAGAAGTCAGTTTCCAACACTCAAATGGTTACAAAGTATTCTGTAGTTTGTCTTTCATATAGTATTTGTTTCAGTAAATTGGTATTTGGAAGTTACCATACATACAGCTTTGAATTTAAGTCAGTCAGGAAAAGGAAGGCATATTTCACTAAATTAGCACTGTGCTTCCTTTACAATCAACAACAGAAAACTGTTATCAAATTTCACCATCATGAAGAATACTACTTGTAATGAGGGAAGAGAAGGAGACAGAATTTCAATCTTGGTTTTTGATTTTCCTATCCAACTAAGAAATAAATAATATAAAGAAAAAAGTTCGAAAGGCTTGGAGTTAACAGTGACTAACCAAAAAAATTGGTTTCATTATAGACAATAGAGAATTATTACTTATGAACTAACATACAATGTTACATTTATAAAATTAAGAATCATATTAGGAGTTATATTAATAAAATAATTTCAGTGAGTATATTAATTAAAAATAAATTATCCTCTTTTATACTTAACTTACTGCGGTGTTATATAAATATATAAAGAATTCTATTATTAAATACCTGCCATTGTTGAAATTCCAAAAATAATTCCAATAGACAACTCGATATGTGTTCCCTAAAATGTAATTATGAAAAAACAATCTTAAAAATTATGTAACCATAAAACAGCAAAATGCTAAAGATAAAATGGTTTATCAGCATGTTAATACAGCAAAATTATATACATATAATATGCAGAAATATACATATAATGAGGTAATTCACTTAATTATAGTGTGTCATTACTAGGGAAGTAATATTGATAACATTTTATTCATTAAAATTAGACCTTCATAAAAATTAAAAATAGCAACACATACAATGTGATTCATTTGTAAGTAGTAATGCACAACAGCATAGAATGCTATAGTAAAAATGAGTATTTCCACTGAATCTATTTTGCTCAAGACTTTCTACATTTATATCAGCATTGCTCTTTAAAATGTAAAACTCATATTGTTACTTCTGCTTTAAAGAGGAAGAACTGAAGATTAAAATATTCAAAACAGAACTTGTTATATCTATTATTATATAAATCTATTTTTTAAATGTTCTGTGTTAATTCAGTTCTAATCCTTAAGCAAGGGTACCATATAAACTTCATGAACTCTCTTAAATATACATTTGAATATTTCTTTTAAAATTTCAAATATTAATGTTGGGGATAAAAAAAGAATGTCCTGTTATTTAGAAATATCTAATTACTTATCAATCATTCACAAAAATGAAAAGAAGCTGAATTAAGTTCCTTTCGATTTTTTTCCCTCTAGGATTTTAAGATGGGATTCTTATTGACGATGGAACAAAGTAGCCTAGGTACTTAGAAGTAATAAGCGTTCTAAAGGCATCCAATGAAATAGACTTCTGAAAAATTAAATAGAAAAGGAAGGAAGGGGAGGGAAGATGGACCAGACAGACACAGGAAGGAAGGAAGGAAGGGAGAGAGGGAGGTTGGGAGGGAGGGAGAAGGAATGGCCTGGCATGGTGGGCTCACACCTGTAATCCTAGCTACTCAAGTGGCTGAAATCTAAAGATCACAGTTCAAAGCCAGCTCGGGCACTAAAGTCCACGAGACTTATCTCCAATTAACCACTAGAAAATCAGAAGTGAAGTGGTGCTGTGGGGTGGGGTGGTAGCCTTGAGCTGAAGAGCTCCCAGGCCCAGAGTTCAAGTCCCACAACAAAAAATAAATAAATAAAAATAAAGGGAGGGAGGAAGGGAAGAAGGGAGGGAAAAATAACAGGTGCCAAGGAAAAGCATTTATAGATATCTGCGGAAATCCTGGGGCCCCACCACCAATGACAGGAACATGTCAAAGCCATATAGTGTACAACAATATATAAAGCATCTTTAACAGCAACAAGTGATTGCCTCTGACCCAAGAAGAGACTCAGGAATACACAAACTTGAGGTCTGGAGACAGATCAGAAGGCAGAGTAGACTTAGTATGAATGAAGCCCTGAATTTGACTGATTCTCAACACAATAAAAACCAAGAAACAAAACAAGAAAATCAAACAAAGCAAAAAGAACCTACATGCTTATTGTTTGGTTGAATTTACGAGATGTTTAAAGAGCATGCTTTAATGTGTTTATAGAGATGCTTCTAAGATCATGAAAATTCAAAGATGGTTTGAGGACAATTAATGCTCCATTTCTTGATTTTTTGTCCCATATTTATATCAGATTCTGTTAAAAGGTGAGGTAAAAACTATAAAGAAATCCAATACCTGGTCAAGGGGAGCTTCGTTCTTTTTGCTTATTGGTTTGTCCGCTTGTGCTGATTCGAGGGCTTGACCTCAGGATTGCGGTGCTGTCCCTGAGCTTTCTACTACTTCAGCCACAGCTCTACTTTTGGCTTATTTTATTTTGGGGGGGGGGGTGGGTAGTTTATTGGAAGGAGATAAGAGTCTCACAGGCTTTCTTGCCTGAGATGACTTCAAACGAAGATCCAAAGATCCCAGCCTCCTGAGAGGTTAGGATTATAGGTGTGAGCCATCAGCATTAGGTCAGAACTTAGTTTTGAACTAAGTTAAATGCAACACAAGGCAAGGCAGAAAGGTGAGATAGTCAAAGTTCTATATTGGGTCCTAAGACACCTTTGGGTTAAATAGCTAAACTGAAGACTAGACTGTCAAACATCTGATAAAACATTTCTGAATGAAAAAAATCAATAAGGAATCAATTATCTGATTATAACTACAACACAAAGTATATCAGAAAACTTTATGCACTTTTTAAATAAAAATGCTGAAACGAAAACAGAATATAAACTAAAAATGTTTGTCTACTTGCTTTGCCCAAAATGTTAAGGTTTATTGTATATAATGTTTTAAGATCCAGCTGGTTTAATTAATATTAAACATAACAGAAAAAACCTTGTTTATTAAGATAAAAATTACAGCTCTGATATGCAAATTGTTAGGAAAATATAGGCTAAATTATTTATTAACTCAAAATTGAAATAATGAGAGAAAAAAACTTACTGCGACAATCATAATTGCATTATCCAAAAAGCCAAACCCTACGAAAGGTATCGCATTATGGATGAATACTGGAAAACATCAACAGAAAAATACATTTGAAGATTCTGACAATTTCAGAATGACAAAAACAAATGTCATCATTGAACTCTCCTAAAAAGACTTGATCATCAGTGGAATTTGTTTTTCCTTAATAACAGTCGATTGATCTTGCTATTGCTATAAGCTAAAATAATTTGACAAGTAAAACAAACAAATGTTAGGTTTTTGTTTCCTTACTAAAACACACACATATTCTCTCTCTCCCTCTCTCTCTCTCTCTCTCTCTCTCTCTCTCTCTCTCTCTCTCTCTCTCTCTCTCCCCACACACACACACACACAGAGAAACAAATATAATTAAAGTAGAATAAAATATATATTATTAGTACCATGTTTTACCTGATTTATTGTTACTGATATTAATGTGTTTGTCTCTTATGCTTTAAAATTATTATCATAAAACTCATCTTCTATTGTCAATAATGAAAAATGTCTCAAATCAAATTTCAGGAAAGCTAATTACTTTCACTCACTAGCAACATTTTTTTTTTCCATTTGTGGGGCTTGAACTCAGGGCCTGAGCACTGTCATTGGACTTTTCTCAAGGCTAGAGCTCTACCCTTGAACCACAGCACCACTTTCAGCTTTTTCCTATGTATGTAATACCCAGGAATCGAACCTGGGTCTTCGTGCATGCTAGGCAAGCACTCTACCACTAGGCCAAACTCCCAGCCCTCACTAGCAACATTTTAAGAATATGTTTTATAAAGTTGTATCTCATTCTTATTAAGACATTGATGTGCTGTCTTTCTCATCTTTTAATCCAGCAGAATCTCTAAATCTTAATGTAAGCTATGAAAATTAATCTTTGTTTTACATGAAAATTTAATTTGGTCCCTTCTTACTAAAGGCACATCTTACTTTATCTATCTAGTATATAAACTGAGTGATGTAAGACACTAAAAATGCTAGGATGAGAAACGGTGATTATTTTATATGTTTACATATTTGCATTTTAAGCATAGTGCACAACGCAGAGTAAACAGAGTTCAATAAATATTAAGTTGAGGGGCCAGGAGTTTGGCCTAGTGGTTAAAGTGCTTGCCTAGCATGCATGAAGACCCGGGTTCAATTCCTCAGTACCATACATAGAAAAAAGCCGGAAGTGGTGCTGTGGCTCAAGAGGTAGAGCTCTAGCCTTGAGAAAGTCCAAGGACAGTGCTCAGGCCCTGAGCTCAAGCCCAGGACTGGCAAAAAATAAAATAAAATAAAAAAATAAATATTAAGTTGAGAACCTGGAAAAGAAAAGTTCATATTTACAGAACTGAAGGCAAACTACAGAACAGATTCAAAGCTGGGAATAGGCAAAAGGCTTCATTCTGATTGATCTATAAAACTGTTCGAATACAGTCAGTATCAGCTGAAGCTGAGCACTTCCTTGGGAGAACATTGAGAATCTAAATTTTATACTATATCAAACAATAGTTTCTTAAACCAGTTGGCTACAAATGTTAATTTGATTTATATTTTTTTCTTCTCTTATATGATATTATACTCTAACACAAAATTATAATGAATATATGTATAATAAAAATACAGTCCAAAAGCTATGAAAATTTGCTATCATCATAGCTAATTCCATATCATCAATGAAGGTTAATAAGATTTTAAAAAGTCCAATATCAAAGAAACTGTACACAGAGAATGGTAATGTGTATCATATATATAATATCATGGTTGTAATATTACATAGGATATAACACAAGAGGTCATTTGACATTTCTTCTTTCCATTAAGTAAAAATGTCCAAGAGTAAAACAGTTAATGATGAAGACTATTTTTTGAAATGAGGCCTCACTGTGTAGCCCACACCGGTCTCAACTTGCAATCTTCCTGAATCATGGCATTATAACCATAACAAACACACTCAGCATAAGGTATTATTGTAAGTATTATTAAGATGATAAAAATGAAAGTGTACACTGTTGTAGTGGGAATATTCAAAGAGGAAAAAAGGCAAAGTTCTTTGACTTTTTTATATGAACATTCAAATCTGGCAATAAGCATCTTACAAAAATACCTAAACTTAATTTCCAAATATATAGTATAAATACAATAGGCAAAAAAAGAATAATAACTCTTTAAGTTCACTGAAAGATTAAAAAAAAAAAAGGGGGGGCCGGGAGTTTGGCCTAGTTGTAGAGTGCTTGCCTAGCATGCACAAAGACCCGGGTTCAATTCCTTGGTACCACATACGTAGCAAAAAGCCAGAAGTGGTGCTGTGGCTCAAGTGGTAGAGCCCTAGCCTTGAGAAAATCGAGGGATAATGCTCAGGCCCTGAGCCCAAGCCCAGGACTGGCAAAAAAAAAAAAAAAAAAAAAAACGAAGAAAAAGAAGAACAGTGAAGAAGCCGGTGGGGGCATGGTGGCTCACGCCTGTAATCCTAGCTACTCAGGAGGCTGAGATCTGAGGATCAAGGTTCAAAGCCAGCCCAGACCAAAAGGACCTGCTCTTATCTCTAACCTCTAGAAAATGGAAAGTAGGGCTTGGCTCAAGGGTAGGGCAGTGGAACCTGGCACAAGGAATAGGACGGTAGCCTTAAGCTGAACCACTCAGGGACAGTGCCCAGGCCGAGTTCAAACCCCATGACCGCGCCCCCCCCCAAAAAAAAACAGTGAAGAGAGAGAGAGAAAGGTACTTAAGTATATACCTAGATACCATTTTCCCAATGGTCTCTGAAACATAAATATAAAGAAGTATTGAAAACATGTCATTTGAAATATGAGTAAAAATCAATGTTAATAAAATCTTTAATTAAAAAAAAAAAGAAGTACTGAGACAGTTGGGATGGCTTTATGGTTGTGAATTATCCTGCTGATTCCTCCAAGCCTGGCCAGTTACAGGTAGTTTAAAATAGGGAGCACATTAATATTATTCTAATTTTCCACACTGGCAAAAGCTCTCAGTAAAATGAAGGTGCATTGCTACAATATCACTTTGAACTATAAGATATGATATATCTTTATGTTTGTACCTAAATGGGTCCTGTAAATAATAACTACAATAATATCTATTTTTAGGGGCCAGGAGTTTGGCTTAGTGGTAGAGTCCTTGCCTAGCATGCACAAAGACCGGGGTTCAATTCCTCAGTACTACACACATAGAAAAGGCTGGAAGTGGCACTGTGGCTCAAGTGGTAGAGCACCAGTCTTGGGGAAAGTCCAAGGACAGTGCTCAGGCCCTGAGTGCAAGCCTAGGACTGGCAAAAAAAATTTTAATAACTATTTTTAATCCAAAGCAGAAATAGTTTTTCAAAAACAAATACATACGAGGCATTCCACTGTGAACTCAAAATACACAGATAGATAAGATGTGGGTCCCACCACTCAAAGGATTTACATCAGTATAATGAGTTACTCACTTGAATAGTTAATTCCAACATCACCTACAAAAAAGATGACACTACTATTCTATGGTGCTGTCATTAATGTCTGAGTCTAAGCTTATAGAACCAAGAAAAGTTTACCTGGGAAAACAAATCTTGAAGAATTCTAAAATTGTTTTGGTATCTGAGGAAATCTACTAATTTCTAATGTAAGTTATACTTGTGAGACAAAAAGGACTTGCTATTATCTTTTTCTAATATTTTAATTTTCTCTTAGTAATGAACACTAAATTTTGATTCAACTTTCTTTAGCAAACCTTATTTCATAACTCAGCAGTCATTAAGCAAATTACATGTAATATTTAACTACTTAATTTACAATCTACTCAAATTCACTCCTACACTGCTAAAATAATTCTTTCCATCGCCTTTATAATAATCCTAAGGTGCTTTACATTAATTCTGTTTATTCCTATCATTACAGAGAAAAGAAAATAATACCAGGAACATGTAATAAGGTTCTTCCTGCTGATGGTTTTAAATAAACTTACATTGTTACAAGCAGCAAACCAGAAATATTTTCTGTATCAAAGAACAGCTCTACCTAGCCTTTAGTTTACAACTTTTAGTTCAATCTTTATCTTAAAATCTTTACATTTCTAGATGTTAAAAACAATATTAGATATGCTTTAACAATACAGATATCCCATAGTGTCAGAATATGTCCTAAACCAAGTATATAAATTTTTGCCCCTATAAAATAAATAGGCTAATCCACCTTATCTGGGAAGATTTAATTTACTAACTGTTCTGTGCTATTAATGAGACATAATTATTTCCAGATCAAAAGGTAGATGCATTAACATTTAACAATTATAGAAACATTACCATATCTCAGTTGTCCTGGGGTTGGAGGTTGAGCTTCCAATTTTTCTAAAAAAAATAAGTGTAGAACAAGAATTAATTACTGAGGTATAACTACTGTATTATGATGAAATATCAGCAAGCTTACAAAATGGGAGGTCAGGTCTTATTTATAAATGATACTCAGTTTAGTTGACAAAAATTATTCACTTAAGAATCATGGAGCCAGCCATCAGTGGTACATGCCTATAAAATTAGCAGCTCAAAAGTCTGAGATCTAAGAATCGTGGTCCAAAGCCAACCCTGGCACAAAATTCTGGGAGATTTTTATCTCCCATTAACCACCAGAAAACTGGAAGTGGCACGGTGGCTCAAGAGGTAGAGCACTAGCCTTGAGCTAAAGAGCTTAGGGACAAGCCAGGAATGATGGCTCACACCTATAATCCTAGCTATTGAGGACACTGAGATCTGAGGTTCAAAGCCAGCAATGGCACAAAAGGACCTGAGACTGTTATCTCCAGTTAGCCTCTAGAAAACGGAGGTGGGGCTTGGCTCAAGGGAATAGTGGTAGCCTTGAGCTGAAGAGCTCCAGGACAATGCCCAGACCCAGGGGTAGGGTAGTAGCCTTAAGCTTAGAGACAGAATCCAGGCGCAGAGTTCAAGCCCCAAGACCAAAAAAGAAAAAAAATCATGGAGCTCCTGGTTGGGGATTTTATGTGTGTATGAGGAAATCTATTTCACATACACACACATATGTATGTACGTATGTATGTATGTATGTATGTATGTATGTATGTATGTACAGATACATATACATATATATGTGTATGTATATACATCTGTGAGTGTTTTATACTGAAAAATTAGTAAATAAAAATGAGTCTTCATTACAAACCTATCATGGATTATACAAAGTGAATCCATTTGCATTAAATAGTAGAAAAACATTTCAGAATAACTACTATTCTTTAAGATAGTAACTCTAGATAACTGAAGAAATAGATACAAATATTAGTAGCAGAAAAAAATACTCAAATACTCAAATATACCATGTATCCTATAGGAATTGGAAAATTATAATTTAAAATTAATGTAACTTACAACAATGATTTTGTTAAATTGTGTAATGTTCTTTAATCAGTACCATCTAGTAATATACTAAACATTTCTATTTTTTAAAATCTATGCCACTAATAAGGAAAGAAAATATTCTACATATTAAAAAAAGTATGGTTATATTCAAGATGGCAAGTAACAAAACCCAACATATGGCATAAACACAGTTTTCCCAATTATGAATCAAACTAAGTAGCTTTAAGTATCATTATATACAAAAATTAAGATATTACAGAAACAAACTACTTAACCCCATAACAAAAACCATCTAGCCGTCATTACTGGCTAAAAAGACAGATAATTCTACCTTTATCTTTATCCAATCCAACAGAATTGATAATGTAATACCCTCTCTCACCCTAAAATTAATACAACCATACTGTTCAAGGAAACAATACATACTAAACACTCAAAGCAACACAAGAACTAAAGAATTCAGTTTAAAACAGTAAAAAGAAAATGGATCTCCTTTGATAATCCACAATAATTGACCTAAAAAGATATGTAGTTCATATTTATGACTGATCTTTTACTAAAACAAGATATAGTCTTATAACGGTTTTATAATAATGTATTTAAACTTCATGTCTAATCAGTTACGTTTAATCAAGCTATGTTCTCCATTCTTGGATTAACACTAAGACTTCAAAATTGTCTTTGAAGGTAGATGTTTTCCAAACTGAACTAGCAATGACAAAAACTAGTGTTCTCCAGCGTCTTTTTGTGTGACAGCGGCTACACAGGAATGTGTCAACTGCTGTGTTCTCACCATCAACTGCGTAATCTGACCCGATGTGAAGTCTTTCTCAGTTTACGGGGAAATTTTTGAAATGCCTAAAAATTTAACAGGAACTTCCCCACAGTGAGAGAATTCAGAATCCTTTCTTTTACTTCAAAATATTAAAATCCTAGGGAGAACCAATGTAGTGAAAATGACCATCTGCCAAAATTGATATACAAATTCAATACAACCCCCATCAAAATCCCAAAGACATTCTTTACTGAAATAGAAGATATAATCCAAAAGTTCAAATGGAACAAGAAAAGACCTAGAATAGCCAAAACAAGTCTAGGCAAAAAGGGCAATGCAGGTGGTATTACAATACCAGACTTCAAACTCTACTATAGAGCCATAATAACAAAAACAGCATGGTATTGGCACAAAAATAGACCAGAAGATCAATGGAACAGAATAGAGGATCCAGAAATAGAACCACATACTTATAGTCAACTTGTATTTGACAAAGGAGCCAAAGATATACAGAGGAACAAACACAGCCTATTCAATCATTGGTGCTGGAAAAACTGGGCAGCCACATGCAGAAAACTAAAAATTGACCCTAGCCTTTCGCCATGCACAAGCATTAACTCAAAATGGATCAAAGACCTCAATGTCAGACTGGAAACCTTGAAACTGCTACACAGTAGAATTGGAGAGACAGTAGAACTCATAGGCACAGGCAAAACATTCCTGAACAACAGATTGGAGAGAGACTTGATAAATGGGACTACCTAAAAATAAAAAGTTTCTGCACAGATAAAAGCATAGCTACTAAAGTAGAAAGACAGCCAACCAACTGGGAAAAGATATTTACCAATAATACATCAGACAACTGCTTAATATCCAGTATCTACAGGGAACTCAAGAAACGAATCCCGCCCCCCCAACCCAGCAAACCATTCACTAAATGGGCAAGATAACTAAAGAGAGACTTACCAAAAGAAGAGGTAAAAATGGCAGAAAGGCATATGAGAAAATGTTCATCATCCATGGTCATAAAGAAAATACAAATAAAAACATCCCTAAGACACCACCTTACCCCGATAAGAATGGCTAAGATTTTGAACTCAAGACAATAACAGATGCTGGCGGGGTTGGGGAGACAAAGGAACCTTACTGCACTGCTGGTGGGATTGTAAACAAGTTTCTTAAAGAACTGAAAATTAGACCTTCCCTACAATCCCACCATACCATTCCTGGGTATCTATCCTGAACATCATAACCCAAGATATGTTAATCTTTGCACTATTCACAATAGCCAGGCAATGGAAACAATCCAATGCTCTACTGCAGATAAATGGATACAAAAAATATGATATATATATATATATATATACATATACATACACAATGGAATTCTACATAGCCAACAGACAAGATAAAATAATGGCATTCGCAGGGAAGTGGATGAATCTAGAACGAATCATGTTGAGTGAGACAAGTCAAGACCAAAGAACAAAAGGCACATGGTATCCTTAATATGTGGCTATTAGATCCACACAGTACAAGAGCAAGGACTCAATATTCACATACCCAATGTTATGGACATGGTATTGGAAATGTAAATACAAATACATAGACAAAAAAATCTATGACTCTATAGACATGTTTTATTACATAGATTAATATATATCTACGACATACAAACCCTCAGCCTAATTTTAATTATGTTCTAAAATCTAAGTGCCAGTGATTGTATATAGATTCCCATCTTGAATAGTTGTTTGTTAAATATGTCATTTGAAATATGATGTAAAAATCAATGTTAACAAATTCTTTAATAAAAAACCTCAAAAAATACTAAAATCCTGCAACTCTTGGGAAGAAACAATAACACTGGAGACATGATGTATATTAATAAGAGACAGGGAAAATAGAATAATCAATTCCTCATCTTTTCAACTATATGTCAGGCTTAAAAATTAAATTAAGAAAATTCAAGAAATCATAAAACTCACACCCATTACCTGACGACTGTATCTATAACCCTTCTATACATTACTCCAACAATAAGAAATAAACAAAAAAGTTTTAAAAACTAAATTTTAAATTAAGGCCAGGCACTAATGGCTCACAGTTATAACTGCAGCTACTCAGGAGGGTGAGACCTAAGGATAGAGGTTTGAAGCTGCTAGCCCAGCAGGAAAAGTCCATAAAACTTTTTATTTCCAAATTACTTTGGAAAAAAAAGTCAAAAATGAAGCTGTGGCTCAAATGTTAAGAGAGCTAGCCTTAAGATAAAGTGCTCAGGAATAGCACCAAGCCCTGAGTTCAAACCCCAGGACTTAAGCTTTCCCTCTGACCCCCTCCCCAAAATATATATGTGTGCATGTGTGTGTGTGTGTGTGTGTGTGTGTGTATTAAAAATGTTAAGAGAAGAAAATACAAAATAAAGGAAACAAAAGGGAAAGGAAAACTACTAGCGCTAAGAAAGAACACAAGAAAAAATCACAAAGGGAACATTCTCTAGAAACAAGGAAATTTTATTGTAAGTACTTTTCCCAGTTTTTTTAAGCTGTTAAGTTGCTCATTTTGAGGCCTTTGCTACTACAAATTATCTTCTTTACTGTATCATTTGAGTCAAATTGCAACAGAAGTAAAATGTATTAGCTATAAAAAAAACAGAACTTGAATATAAGCCCAAGCCATCCATGTGGATTTTCAAACGTAATTACTAATATAATCTTCCTGAAACCAGTCACAATAAAATCACTTCTTCTTTCTATAAATATACATAAATATATATTCTGTTCTAGAAAACACATTATGAACTGGAAATGCATATTCTAAAACACTAATAATTTGACAAAGAACTTACCAAAAAGAGGGAAACAACAATTTCAGAACATTGTGCTTCATGGATATAACAAAAAAAATCCTTAATAAAATGTTAACTATTCTGTTTCTCTAATGTATGCTGACTTTGTGTTTTCATTTTTTGTTTCTGCCAGTCCTGCGGCTTGAACTCAGGGCCTGAATGCTGTCCCAGAGCTTTGGTGCTCAAAGCTAATACTCTACCCACTTGAGCTACAGCTTCACGTCTTGGTGGAGATAAGTGTGTCCCAGACTTGGGCCAGCAGCTTGTCTAGAATGCACGAAGACTGGGATTCGATTCCTCGGTACCACATACATAGAGAAAAAAAAGCCAGAAGTGGTGCTAAGGCTCAAGTGGTAGAGCTCTTCTAGCCTTGAGAAAGCTTGTGCTGTCTGACCCAGGTAGCACAATATTAAACACCTCAAGAAAAACAAAGAGAAATCATCTTCAGACATGCCAGAGGTTTTGTTTCCTCTGCTCATGTTCTAAAAGGCTTTTTAAAGAGAAATTCTTGATCACAATAGCTCAAAAGCTATGTATATATGACCATATGAACTCCAAAATATGGAAACAAGAGTTTTATCTTTGTGATTGTTGTTCTTAATGTACTAACGTGAAGTTATTTCTTTTCTTTTTTCCCCCCCCCTTATGGTTTATCTCATGTTGTTACTCTATCTAACTTTGGTACCAAGTATATTGTATATACGTTTATTTGTTTATTTGAAGTAGGGAAGGGAAAAACAAGATGATTGGAAGAGGGTGGAGGGAGAGGGAAAGTGGGAGAAAAACATGGGAAAGGGTATCAATGTTCAAGAAGTAATGTACCCACTATCTGATGAATGTAACTGTAACCCCTCTGTACATCACCCTGAAAATAAAATTAAAAAATAAAAAATAAATTCTTGACCAATTGTTTATTTACCAATTTCTTTTTAAAAAGAAAAATTTATAAGTAGAATATTATAGAAAAGAAAACTGGTTAACTGTAGGTTCAAACAAGTTAAACTTCATTTTATCAGTTTTTTTTTTCATTTTCCTGTACTGAAAAGTATCCAAAAAGGTTTTTTTAATTGGTTACGATTTTTAGAAAAAGCTTTTCCAAAGACACATACTTGGGATAGTTATCCTAGAACCGAGCCCAGACTACCCCAGTGACCACAGCCCTCTGATCACATAAGAACAAGTATTTCCATTTTAGAGCTCCATTATTTGATTGCATCCTACAAAATTCCTACTATGTCTTCTCAAAATATGTTTTTAAATCTTCGTAGCTATGACTTAAGTTTATTTTTCAATCAGTGCTAGTCAACTTTAGCTTTTAAATTTTATATGTGTGTGTGTACATGTGCGTGTGTGCGTGAATGCATGCGTGCGTGCGTGCCTGCCTGCCTGTCGGTCGGTCTATCTGTCTGTCTGTCGGTCAGTCGGTCGGTCGTCGGTTGGTTGGTCTGTCTCTATGTCTGTGTGTGCTGGTCCTAGGGCTTGAACTAAGGGCCTGGAGCTGTCCTGAGGTTTTTTTGCTTGAGGATAGGGCTTTATCACTTGAGCTAGAGCTTTTTGGTGGTTAACTAGAGTCTCAAGTACTTTCCTGCCCAGGCTGGCTTCAAACGATGATCCTCAGACTTCAGCCTCCTAAGTGCCTAGGATTATAGCTACTGGTAACTAAATTTATATTTAAAAGCAAAACAATACAAAGCACTTTAGATTGAACTTAATCTATAATGTCCTTGATTGAACCCAGGGCCTTACACCTTCTAAGAAAGTACTCTATCACTTAAGCCATGCCCCCAGCCCTTTTATTTTTTTGTTTTGCAGACAGTCTAACAGTTTTTCCCAGGAGCTCCATACATCACACCTGTTATAATGCCACAAGCCCCCCCTCCTCCCCATCCAGGGGTATGCACTCCTGGCTTATTTTAAATTGTACTTTTCAGGAACATGATGTAGTAAACTTTAGAATGGAATCTATATGCATGAAACTGCCTTTAACACATAGCCTATTCTTGATCATACCTGCAGTCCTGGCCAATCTTAACTATATTCCCTTCCCTTTGAAATTCAGGTGGCCACTCATCTTTTTATCCGGAAATGCTTGTCAGAGCTAAGCAATTACATAAGGTCTGGGATCTATGACAGATTCCAGATGTGCATAGATAAAAGGCTTGGGCTCTTCAGTCCTGGCCGAGAAGCCTTCTAAAAGAATTACATTTCAGTGTCAAACATTACTATACTGTTTTGTGAAGCAAAAGGTACTTTGAGACTAGCAAACAATAGAACTGAAAGTTAAGTTCTCCAGATTCCAACAGATTTACCATAGAAACTAAGCTAACAATAACTAGGCATGCCTAAAAGAATCTACCTGCCAGCAGCAAACATCATGCCCATACACCTGGGCCTGGCGTTTAACTTCCAGGCAAGAGAAGGAAGGTCACAGGAAGACCTGTCACACGTGAAAACCCCATTTCCCTCTCAAAAGGAACCCAGGAACCCAGGTCACCTAGACCTCAACAAAAATGTTTTTTTCCAGAACTATTTTTTAATTTTCGGGTACATACACACACACACACACACACACACACACACACACACACACACACACACACACACACACACACAGGTTCTAGTTGTGTTTTTGTTTTTGTTTTATAACTGACTCTGGTCTGTGGTCACTCAGCTTCTTGTGGGATTCTTACCTATTGGTGATGTAACCACCTGTTTTACAGAATTATAATATATACCACATGCAATTTCTAATGTTCTCTACAACATCTGACAGATCACAATTGTAAATACCATTTTTGCCCTTGAAATTGGTACTAGTCAGTGAATCTATGAAAAGCAATAAGCATCAAAAATGGGCCCAAGATCAACTGAGAGTAAAGCCCAGGCTTGACTCATCTCTCTCCTTTAAGGTCACATTTTTTTCCTAGTGGCAGATGCTAATTCTATCTACAATACTATCAATTCCTTACCCTACTAAAGTAAAGCTCCTTAGACAACCCACCAAAATGTTTATTCATGATAGAGGGTAATTTACCATAAGAATGTAGACAAGATACAATTTAAATTTAAAATTTTTCAGGCTCCAATTGGCAACTTAACTGGCAAGATTCCAACACAAAGAAATAAATACATAGGACAAGTCTATGAATAACTTTTTTAACATATTTCCCTACAAAGATACTATGAAAAAAAAAGAGTCTAAAATTACCAAACATAAGCTATGCTTTTCTGGTGGATGTTTTTTTTAAATAAATTACTCTACTAAGGGATACAACTTAAGCTGAAATCAAAAGACTGTCACAAGAAACAGTGTAAGTAGAATAGTTACAGTATCCACATTTTTGTCTCCATTTAAAAATTATGCTTACAACAATGGTAATCCTAGAAAACAGAACTATGTTCCATGGCATAAGGAGTAGGTTCCATTAGATTACTTAAACTATAACTTGTCATTTTCAAACTTAAAATAAAGGGGATGTCAGGAAATAGAATACTCTTATTTCCTTGCACATTTTCTATTATGCCCTGGTTGCAATTATAATTCTAAGGATAAATTATTCAGCCTATTATTATAAATGTAAAAAATAAAGGTGAGCATTAAGAAACTTACAATAAACTTCAGAGATGACACAAAATAGTTTAATGCAACTAGTCATCTTTTATATTAGTAATTCAGTAATGTTTAAGATTCCAGTTATCCAATTTCAACCTTCCGACCACCCAGTTACATATAACCTAATCATATTTATTAGAAGACTAGAAATCAAATTATTAATTTGGGGACGTAGTATCTCAGTTCCTCATATTTTGAAGATTATGAATGAGTCCCTCCCCCCCCTTTTCTTTATATACTCTTGCTTTGTAGCCCAGACCTGCAATCTTCCTGTCTCAGCCACCCAAGAGCTCCTGGAATTACAGGTATAAGCCACAACACTCGGCTGCTTAGTTTTTTAATAGAAATAAAAATGTATGGCAATAGAAGCCACAATACTCTGCTTAGTTTTTTAATAGAAATAAAAATGTATGGCAAAATTTACTATACACATATGTGTATATATATATATATATCAATATAGCAACGCCTCAAAGGTTACAGACTAAAATGCAAACCATTATTGCATGCAAATAATTTAGCAAATCATATTAAATAAGTAAAAGTCATGCACCAAGAGGATTTATAAAGCTACACAAATATGTATGGCTACGTAATATACATGCAAAAACTAACATTCAGAACTAAAGAAGCAGAAAAGAACTTACTTGGTTTAGATTTTAACTGATATGGGCTTTTTATAAAAAATAAAAATGCTATTTGTAAAAGGTCTTTTAAAATTATTTTTAAATGTTTCTTAGATTAAACCTATAAAAGTACTTGAGTGTGATTTGTAATTTTCTTTGGCAATCAAAAGAGATTCTGTAACACATACATTATGACAAAATTTCTACTTAGATCTCACAAGAGCCAACACAGTCACCTCAACCTTTTGGGAATTTATTATGCACTATGAAGCCTGTTTGAAACCTATATTGAAACTTTAGAGGAACTAATGGATTTCAGGGCTGGTTTAGGTTGGTTGCACAGCAATTAAAGATAGAGTTGGCCAGTGGTAATGACAGGAAAGATACAGTGCTCAGTCAGATGTTAATGCATTAACCCATTACTTCAGGACCTCTAGACTAAGTCATAGTAAATAGTAAAGGTGTAATGCTTTTTCTTGTATCTTTCAATTCATGATGTTTTATTTTTCAAAAGAATAATCAGAGTATTGATGTATGGAGGCTTTTACATGTCTAATTTATATAATCACAATTACCCATGTCTGTCTTAATACAAAAATTCTCTTTCGGGACCAGGAGTTTGGTCTAGTGGTTAAAGTGTTTGCCTAGCATGCATGAAGACCCGGGTTCGATTCCTCGGTACCACATACATAGAAAAAAAAGCCGGAAGTGGTACTGAGCCTCAAGTGGTAGAGCTCTAGCCTTGAGAAAGTCCAAGGACAGTGCTCAGGCCCTGAGCTCAAGCCCAGGACTGGCAAAAAAAAAAAAAAAATTCTCTTCATGTTTTTAGGAGACAAAGAAATTATATAATGATATTCCTTTTAAGATTAAGATATTGAAATGATTGTTTTACTTTCAAAAGTAGATCTTTTACATATTTTAGCTAACGTACTAGCTTTTCAGTATAAAAAAACATAAAATTGTATATAATACTAGAGACTGAAAACAGAGACTGAGAAAAAAAGAAAACTATCTTATGACTTAAGAAACAGTAGTTGTCTGTGAGTATGGCTACAGAGATCCCCCAAAATATTCATTTCAAAATTAAATTGCTAATATCCAGAGCCACAGTGATTTCTCAGTTGATACATTACCTTTTTCCCTTCCAATCATCCCTCAAACAAGAGTTCTTTTGTAGAATGTTACAGCTGAAAGGATTCTTAGAAACCACCTGCCTGTGGTTCTCAACATGGAATGGTGCCTCATCCTAGAAGCAGCTTGGAAATGTATACTAGTTTTAGACATGATAACAATTGGAAAACACTACTGGATCTGAGACAGTAAGTTATCTCTAGAGAGACTCCTTTATAAAACAATGAATTATTCAACCTAAATGCCACAGCATGCCCACTAAAAAAAATGAATTTACTTCTCTGATACTCATAGAGGTGACTTCATTAACAATATACATGTGAGTTTGAAACTTATCATCTGGCTTCTAGGTTCAGAACCTGTAAGAATTTAGCTTTTTTTTTTTTTTCCTCCAGTCCTGAGCTTGAGCTCAGGGCCTGAGCACTGTCCTTGGACTTTCTCAAGGCTAGAGCTCTATCACTTGAGCCTCAGCACCACTTCCAGCTTTTTTCTATGTATGGGGTACCAAGGAATTGAACCCAGGTCTTTGTGCATGCTAGGCAAGCACTCTACCACTAGGCCAAACTCCTAGCCAAGAATTTAGCTTCTTTTACTTAATAAATTTTTGGTACAGAAACAATAAACCATTTTAAAAAATCATAAATTACACTAATCAATTAAGTGTGAATATACAAAACTCTACCAAAATATTGGTCATCAGGTAGTCATACTTAAACATAATAACCTAAGTTGATAACGATTTCCTTTCGGGACTTGAAGTACATCCTTCTATGACCTGTCTTTCAGAGTTTCTGTTGAAAAGTCTGTTATTCTCAAAGTTTGTCTCTATTTCACTTAACACTTCTCTCTTGCGGCTTTCAGTACTCTGTTTTCGTTCTATACACTTGGTATTTTAACTATAATATGATGTAAGGAGGTTTTTTTCCTGGCCTTGTTCTATTGGTATTCAAAGAGCCTTCTTTATCAGATAAGTGTTTCTGGAAAACTTTATTATTTTATTGACTATATTTTCCATGCCTTTATAGTTCCACCTCCTCTTCTTTTAGACCCAGGATTCACTGGTCTAGTCTTTTAATGTGCCCTGGAAGTCTTATATATTCTCTTCACACTCCTCTTAGTTCTTACTACTGTCTATATGTCAACATTCATCTACCATATCTCTACCTGGATATTGTCTTCCACTTGACCCAATTTAGTGAAAAGTAGCAAAACTACAACTAACAAATATAGCAATATCCTCTATCATCTTCAAATTGATCCCCCGAAAATAATTCACTTTCAGACATATTTTCAAAACCTACCAAAGTTACATAACAGATGAAGAAGTCAAATGATTCATTTGTTGAATGGGAGTATTACATAATTTCTGTTCATTTCATACAAGTGGATACCGTATAATCTACTTTCTACTGCTAATCTTGATTAGAACAAGAGCATTGAATTAAAAGTTGAAATGACTATACACAAATCCCTACTCTATATTTAAGTAGATGAAAAGTCCTAAATATTCATGTTACACAAAATGAGGTGTTTAGATCTCTTTAATCCTGTCAAGTTCTAAGATTCCAATTCTATATCTCTTTTTCACTGTTTTAGAGGAATTTTACCTAAATACTAATGGAGAAGCATGTTATAATAATGAACAAAACTAAAGTTCTGAGTCTCACACAAAGGTGAACACTGATAAGACTCCTCACTTATTATCCAACAGCACAGAGATATTGTTGTCATTTATAATACTATGTATATAGTACATATACTATATACATTATACAGTATATTTTCCCTACATCATTCTAAAACTTAGAAATAATTTTCAGAATAATTTAAAACTAAAAATATTCTCAAAATTATAATTGTATTAAATGCTAGTTTATACCTACTTGTTTTCATTTATTTTAAAATAACATTAAAAATGGGCTGGGTACAGTGGCTTGCACCTATAATCAATCCTAGCTACTCAGGAGGCTGAGATCTGAGGATGTCAGTTAAAAGTCAGCCTGGGCACAAAAGCCCATGAGACTCTTATCTTCAGTTAACCACCAGAAAACTGGAAGTGGCGCTGTGGCTCAAGTGGTAAAACGCTAGCCTTGAGCTGAAGAGCTCAGGCACAGAGCCCAGGCCCGGAGTTTAAGCCCTGCATCCGACCAAAAAATAAACATCAAAAATGTCAACGTACATTTCAAGACTTTCATAGACAGGCACTGACACATTAATATGTCCCCATGTGTTAATATGCATATATTCGCACTATACCTTTATATTTCTCTCAAGTTCTTATTTCTTAGATTTTGTCCTTGATACAATACATAAAACCTGAGGAGTATTTAACTCTTATCCTTACAAAATTTCCCATAAGTCTATAAAGTGTGTGTGTGTGTTTTCATACATACTGACAATTCAACAAACATGCATGCATTAAGTTAGATATTAAACTATATGGTAGCAGAAGTTCGAAAAGCCTAAATGAACTTATATAAGGCTTTCCAACGATTCAAGAATACATTGTTTTGTTTTTTTCTGGCCAATCCTGGGGCTTGAACTCAGGGCCTGAATAGTCTCCTTGGGTTTCTCAAGGCTAGAGCTCTATCACTTGAGCCACAGCACCACTTCTGGCCTCTTCTATGTATGTGGTGCTGAGGAATTGAACCCAGATCTTCGTGCATGCTAGGCAAGCACTCTAACACTAGGCTAAATTCCCAGCCCCAGGAATATATTCTCAAAACACTAGCTAGTCATGTAGTTCCATGGAGAGTGTTACCCTAGCATGCATTTGGGCCTTGGGTTGATTTGATTCCAATTCAATTCCAGAAAAGAAAAAAAAGGAAAGAAGAAAAAGGGGCAGAGGGAGGTGTGGGGGGGGGGGGAGGGAAATGGGTACCAAGACATGTGAAAGGGTATCAATGTATGTGAATTAATGCACCTTCTATCTGGCAAGTATCATGTAACCCTTTTACTAATTACAAAAATAAATAAATAAATAAAATAAAAAGAAAAAAGGGCAGAAACAGACTAAAGAAAAGTAAAGAAGAAGGAAGAGGCAAAAGAAAAGATCTTCTAAATTTCTGGTGGCTAAGTAGTTTGTCTCTGCAATATTAGAGGTTTCAGAGTGTGGTGCTTTCTTCCTGTTCACTCATCCAACAGAACCCATAGCCTTTGTTGCTTATGTTTTCTTTGCTTGGTTATTTCAGCAATTTTTTAAATGCACTATTCAAATAAAATTAAACAAATAGATTTTCTACTTTCTTAAGGTCATAAACTTAATCCTCTAGTTAGTTAATCATGCAATTATTGTTCAATCATATACATGAAGTCCAGGGTTAAAGAACAGCAACACATACTTTGTAAGTTCAATATGCTAATTCAGGGAAAATAACTTCAAGCACTCTATTTCAAAAAGCAAAAGAGTTCTGTTAGCCAGATTCTATGCCACTTATAGCAAACACCTGACAATCCACACCAGAAGAGTGTACTGTACCAAAACTATCAGGGGCCTCTGTTGACGAAACCTCCTCCGCACGCTTCACAATAACAATCTCAGGTTTGGGATATCTGCATGCTAAAAATATTCTAAAATCATTATGTATTCAAGCACAAATTAAAACGTATACAAATATTAAAATGCATATGAAGTTTTAAAGTGTCACAAGTTAGCATATAGGCAATCCCTCCTTTGTATAGTAGTACAGGACTATAAAGCCAACAATAAAAACTTGAGGTATGTAAGCAGTCTAAATAACCAGTGTGGACTGCAGTGGGGCCTCCTATATAATCCTAGAACTCAGCAGGCAGAAAGAAAGACTGTGAGTTTGAAGGAAGCCCAGGTGAAAGAATGAGATCCTACCTCAAAAAAAAAAGATAATAAAATTAAACTAAAATATATGAAATAATCGATAAGGTCTGGGGTATAGCTTAGTGTTAGAGAACCTGCCTAGTGTACATGAGGCCTTGGGTTCAATCCCAGGATAGACAGAATCTTCATTTATTAAACAAATAATTCCTTCTCTGTCCAAGAATAGCAAAAGAATAACTATATGAAAATTCAATTCAGCATTGTGGTATCCAGCAAGTATGGCAGCAAAGATGGTCTTCACAGTGACAACACTTAGATAACAGAAATATATTTTCTATAAAATACAGAAAACTATCACAAAATAAAAAATTCAGAAATTATGTTACAAAAATACCAGAATGACTTTAAATTTACAAATGTTTTCACAAAACAAGATACTAAATAATTTAACCTAAAATTCAGAAAAGACAGAAAATCTAAATTAAACCAAGTAAGAACATCATTCTAGGTTAAATATCCCTGCAACTTTCAGATTCATCAATGGTAATAGCTCTGGCAGCTACTTTTTAGGTACTCAAAATGATCCCCTGAACATCCATAACCTAGATATCAGCAAAACTACTATGAAAGGTCTAACAGTGTGATAGATGTCACTAGAAAGCTGGGAAGATAATAGTACTGGTCCTTGAAGTGTCTAGTAAGATTAACCCCTATCCCAGCAGGGTGGCTCAGCAGCAGCTCACTGGCTACTCAGGAGGCTGAGACCTGAGGATCAAGATTTAAAGTCAGCCTGGGCAGAAAAGTCCCCATGAGACTCTTATCTCCAATTAACCACTCAAACACTGAAAGTGTAGCTGTGCTCAAAGTGGTAGAATGCTAGCCTTGAGCTCCAAAACCAACAAAAATAAATAAAGGAAGGAAGGAAGGAAGGAAGGAAGGAAGGAAGGAAGGAAGGAAGGAAGGAAGGAAGGAAGGAAGGAAGGAAAAGAAACCATTAATTCCTACTGAGTAGTGGAAGGCTAAGGGGAGAGTGTTCTTATGTTTCATGAGAAAACTAAAAACAATTGAGAAAATTTAAGACACTATGCTGACAAATAACAGAAGTGCACATCTTAGATACTAGCAGAATGCCAAGAAGCAGACTTCCCTACACAACAAAAGCAGTTTACCACAACCACAAGGAATGAATGAGAAGAGTAAGTAGGGTAGTCTGAGAGCACTAAGCTGGGAGGGGGGCAACTAAGACCCACAATTCCCTGGAATAGGATAGAGTCAAAAAAGCATACCAACTGAAACAGCAGTGTACTGCAGGCATCGGAGGTAATGACTTGTGTGTCTATAAATAGAAGTAGCCTCCAAGAAAAACACTGTATTAAAATACAGTGTAGAGGGACTCTGACATCTGATAGACAGCATATTATGCTCATTCTCATAATACTTTTACAAAAAGACAGAGAGCAGTATGTTCAAATATTTCACTACCAAAAGCATCAGAATAAATGTTTCAGGTTCCCTACACTGTTTTGTACATAAGAACTTCTAATTACAGATCATGAGGTGATTTTAACATGTAACTACTTGTTTTTATGTGCTTATTTTCATTAATTTAAAGCAAACATAAAGCTGAGTCACAGAAGATAAGGCAGAAGTCCTATAACAATATATAAGGAATAATTTGGAAGATTGTGCAAGATGCTAATAAAATCTGCACCCAGAAATTTAGTCCCTGTTTGTTCCAGTTATTTCATACTCAACCACACCAGATGAAACCAGATAAGAATGACTGTCAATGAAAACATTATTTTAAGAAAAAACTAAAAGTGAATCTAGCGCATACTAAATCCACTAGCACAACAATGTTCATTGCAGCATTATTCACCATAGCAAAGATATGGAACCAACCTATATGTCCCTCAGTTGATGAGTGGATCAACAAGTTGTGGTATTTGTACACAATGGAATTCTATGCTGCTGTCAGAAAGAATGACATCGACCCATTTGTTAGGAAATGGAAAGACTTAGAAAAAATCATATTAAGTGAAGTAAGCCAGACTCAAAGGAACTTAGGCTCAATGGTTTCCCTAGCAGATATCTGCAATAGAGCAAAACCTTGATACATAAGGCCATATAGTATGAAGCTAATTGAAAGGACCTCCAGGATATTGAAACAAAAGCCATGTAACGAATGATTCTTGTCCTTAATGCACTATGTTATCCCTCATCTCCTTTGCTGTCCCTTGGGTATCTCATATTGTTACAGTATCTCACTTTGTTATCTGATATATTGAATTTATTTGTATTTGATTATCTGAAACTTGATAGGGAAGGGGGAAAAACCAATAAGGGGAGTGGGTGGTGGGTGGGGGGAGGGTAATGGGTGCCAAGACATGTGAAATGGGAATCAATGTATGTGAATTAATGCACCTTCTATCTGGCAAATATCATGTAACCCTTCTATTAATTACAATAAAAATATAAAATAAAATAAAAGAAAAACAAAAAAAAGAAAAAACTAAAAGTATCTCCATTAATAATGATTCAAGAGGGGCCGGGAGTTTGGCCTAGTGGTTAAAGTGCTTGCCTAGCATGCATGAAGACCTGGGTTCGATTCCTTGGTACCACATACATAGAAAAAAGCCGGAAGTGGTGCTGAGGCTCAAGTGGTAGAGCTCTAGCCTTGAGAAAGTCCAAGGACAGTGCTCAGGCCCTGAGCTCAAGTCCAGGACTGGCAAAAAAAAAATAAAAATAATGATTCAAGATCAAGTCCTACCTAGCATACAAGATCTTTATTAGAACCAATATAACTGTCTGGAAGACCCTGTAAATTACTGACTTTGTTCTTTCAACTTTCCTATTCACAAATTGTTTATAAAAACACATAAAAGCTTGTCATAACTGCTATAAAAAAGAAGCAGTGACTACTGAGATGGAAGACATCAGATTAATTAGGCTGGCAAATAAACAAGTATCTAATGTTTAAAATGTAGTCAGAAAGTGAAAAAGCAACACAATTAAGAAAAACAATTATCTATAAAATGTATTTATTAGAGAGGTCAGAACACTTTGGCAGATGGGTAAGGAATTACACCTCGGGTCCTTATCCAGAAACAAATTTGCAAGAATAAAGCAATGAGCTAGAAGCTGAGACAGTGTATTGATACTAGCAAATACTGATGGGTAACAGAAGAAAGACCAGAAAGAACAATTAAACAAACATTTCATACAAACCAGTGGCTCTTATCCGGGTTGATTTTGCTAATACTCTCTTTACCTGATGCCTACATCCCTATCTCCTCCAGGACACATCCACTTACATCGACAGACCAGTATGCAGAGATAGCAGGGAGCTAACAGCATTCAGTGGCAGGGGACAGGATGTCACTAAATATCTTTAGAGGATAACAGCCCCCCACAGCAAAGGTAAGAAACTTGATACTGAGAAGGAATGCTAAACATGCAAGTATCTTACTGGACTAGCCTCTTTAAGTCTAAGGACAAATTTTCAAATTAATAGCCTAAAAGACTGCTGGGTAATGGACCCCAAAGAAGTGTACAATTTAATCACCAATCTATGAATATGTTACTTTCTATGGCAAAAAGGACTTTGCAGTTCTAAGAAAGATTATCCTGGATTATCCAGTTGGGTCCTAACTGAATCACAAGTGTCCTGACAAGAAAGAAGCAAAAAGGTCAATGAGAAAGAAGTTAACAAAATAGCTAAATCAGAGATTTGAGTGGTGTGGCCAGGAACCAAGGAATGCAGAAAGCTGGAAAAGGCCAGGAATAAATGCTCTCCGGGGTATCCACGAGGACAGAGCCTGACTGACACTTTGACGTTAGACCTTTAAGACTCATTTTGGATTCTGTGTCTCAAAAACTCTGAAATACACCCCTAACGTTTTAAGTCACAAAACCTGTGGTAATCTGTTACATAGCAGCAATAAGAAACTAATACAAAGTCTTACAGTTTCTACCTAGCCCTCTTGCTCCTCTAGGAGCCCTAGTCTACCTTACAAGCATTGTAACCACTCTGTGATTGTCATGCTAGTGACATCTGCTTGGCTAAACAGTTTTAGTTGGTCCCAGCCAGATAGGAGCAGTTTATCTGTAGTCCCCTGACCAGCATAACCTGTTCCTTCTCCTGTTTCTGCATCTAGTTAGGGCTATACCTCCCTTATTCCTTTTATTATCTCAATTAAAGCAGTGCAATATCTTTATTCATGTACCTTCATTTGGAGTACAAACATTTTTCTCCTGGAACAAAAAGCCAAAATCATCCTTGATCCACCTCAGGGGTGATGACTCTAACAAAATCACTTCTTTCTCACATAAGCCTGACAACAGGCTAAGAAAATTTCATATTGTCATTAAAGGTTCAAGATCCGTAGTGGACCAAGACTCCATAACAAATCTTAGTTATTTTAAGAATGCTAGATGTCCAACGTAATATCAACTTTCTATCATCAAGCTTTTCCACTTTGTCAAGGGCCATTACACTGCATGGCAAGTTCTCAAAACAAAGCTTTTCATCCTGCCTTAATAATCAAAAAATGAGTAGTTATAAGATTACAGTGAATTATATGGTGAACATACATGGGTGCAGACGTATAATTTCAAAAAAATTTGAGCTGGGTGTTCATGGTTCATGTCTGTAAGCTACTCAGGAGGTTGAAACCTGAAAAACTGAAGCCAGCACCAGCACAAAAACTTGAGACACCATCTCCAATCAACCAACAAAATGCCAGGTTGAAGGCATGACTTGAGGGTGTAATGCTAGCTGGGAGAAAGCAAGCTGAATGAGATTGAGAGAGCTTGACTTCAAGCCTCAGTACTAGCCAGAGAGGAGGGAGAGGAAGGAGATGAGGGAGAGGAGGGAGATGAGGGAGAGGAGGGGGAGGAGGGGAAGGAGGGGGAGGAGGGGGAGGAGGGGGAGGAGGAGGAGGAGGAGGAAGAGGAGGAGGAGGAGGAGGGAGAAGAGGAAGAAACAAGTTATACAGAGAAATTTAAAAATCCAAGCTAATTAATATGCATTACTGATAGAAAAACTACTCTACTTATCTCAATACATTTTTTTAATTTGCTCTATGTTAAAAAAAAAATACGGGGTAATAATGGGACTTGAACCCAGGGCCTTAGACTTGCTCTACCTGCTTGCATGGCTGGCACTCTACCACTTAAGTCATGTCTCCAATCCAGTTGTGTTTCTGGTTATTATAGACATGGGAATCTAGTGAACTTTTTTGGTCTAGGCTGGTTTTAAAACCCAATCGTCTGGAGCTCAGCCTTCTGAGTAACTAGAATTATAGGCATGAGTCACTGGCACCAAGTTAAAATGATCTTTTAAAGAATGTCCTAAATGCACATTTAGCAAAAATATTCCCTAAGAAGCTTTATTTCAAATCACATCTCTCATCCTAACTCCACAATAAGCACTGATTTTATAACAAGATGGGCCTGAAGAAGACTGTCACCCTCTGGCATTCACACAATTACAGTACTCCCCACATTGTGCCACAGAAAGGAGATAGATGCACTGAATTATAAAGGAGCTTGGGTCCATCTTAGCACCCTCCCTTATTCACCCACACCCATCCCACTCTTGGAAGTCCTCAGGAAGCTCTGCAGAGAGGCCCAAGTAGCAAAGAAGGAGACAGCTTTGGTTCTGGCCACAGTCATGGGAGTAAGCCCTCTTGAACCCACCAATCCCAGCCAAGATTTCATATGATATAGCCTTAGCTGAAAGCTCGATTTTTTTACTTCAGGTGGGACTGTGAATGAGAAAGACCCAACCAAGCTGCTTTAGGATTCCTGAGTGTCCAATATTGTGAGATGCTCGTTGGAAGCCTGTGTTTTAGCTAGAAATGGATGACCACTAATTCACTGTGCACTGAGCATAGTTATCTTTCAAAACCAAAATTCTTGTTTTCCCTCCTTCCCTATCCTATTTTAAATAAACAAGATTAGGGTCCGGAGTGGGGGGAGGGAAATGGGGACCAACACATGAGAAAGGGTATCAATGTTTGTGAAGTGATGCACCTTCTATCTGGTGAATATAATATAAATATAAATATATTTGAAAAAAAAACAAAATTCTATTTTAAGTTTTGAAAAACAGTTACACATCGCAGTATTAGTTGCAAAATTACACAAAATTATGCAATTGGAAAAACTGTAAAGAAATTGTAATAATGTCAGCATCCCAAGCTGAGTTATAACAATGAGCCACAAGGCCCTGCACTGGATGACCTGCACTGGAAGAAGAGGAATCAAGTTGAGCAGGGAAGGCAGGCCTGCAACATGTACCTTTTCAAAACTGGGCAGGAAACCACTTTGTAATATTAAAAATCACAGTATTCTATTTCATTGTGACAAGGCATCCCACAAAGTGTGCCTTATCTACTACAAATTCAATCTAAAGCTTTATCTTGTCAAAAACTACACCACAGGTCCACAGATAAACATATAAGAAAGATAAAGACACTGTACCCGAATTCAGCAATGGATTTCACTGATCATGTTAAAACATACATGATTTTCCTTTGGTACTATTTCTTTATTAGATCAATATAAGCACCCTGTACAAAGACTCAGATTTTCTACAGTACCAAAAACCCCTTTTAACAGTGAGTTTATTTCACTAGTGCAGTTAGTAGCCATATATTTAGTACATTCCTTGCATATATTTAAGACATTGAAAAATCAACCAAAGAAAACCATGAGAAGCTTTTGTTTGTCTGATGGAGGGGGGAGGTGGCTATTAGTTTTAGCAATAAAATGAGCTACAATGCATTCCTAACACAATAAAATCTTGCTTGCCTTACATGACTAATGAATAAGGGAATTTGCGAAGTGATAATTCTTCATAATGAAGTAACTATGTGTAAGACAGCAACAAGTAAATACCAAAGAGTGCACTAAAAATGAAAATAGGATCTTGAAGAGTCATCAATTCAAAGGGCAATAATTTGGGTGTAATAATATCAGCAAAAACAGCTAGTTTAAACTCAAAGTTCTGAGCTTAATAGGTGATTGGCATTAGACTACCACATTATTTCCTTGCTATTTGCCTATTTCTAAAAAAAAGACAAATTACCAAGTTCTTTCATATAACTTACATAATCAAGCTTAAATGATATTACTGATTGACTGAAGCTGTTAAGCCCTTTTCAGAATATCCTAAAATTTAAAAATATTACCCTCATTCCTATCATTTTACTGCAGACATGTGCAAAAATAATAATGCCTGTGATGAAAAAATATATCCAATTGTATTTGTGGAACATGCTTTCCAATAACTACCACAAAACTGAATGGTAGGAACTTCCAATCTTGCAACATATTAACAATGCAGAATTTCTAAGACATTACTTTAGAAAAGGCAAAATGAACAGGGAAGGGGTGACACTGTTCAAAAAGAAATACACTCTTTATGTATCAACAAGCCCTCTATACATCACCTTTATAGTAACAATAAGAAATTACATTTTTAAAAGAAGAGATGGCAAAAATGCGCAAATAGTTGCCTATGGAGAGAGACCACAACAATTAACATGATTGTCTAAATCTGTATCTTGTCACCAACTACACCACAGGTGTACTCTATACTGTTTTCCAGAAAAGCAAGTTTTCATAACTGGGTATTTTTAAACCATACTGAGTATGCACATAGATTAAAAATATGCTAGTATTCAGATGTGATTTCCTGTAACATCATAAAGGACTACTCGAGATGTTACATTTTTCCACAAGAGCATTATGAACTACCCAATACTTTAAACGGATCCACAATTCCCTGAACTTGGAGGAGTGGGGGAAGGAGGTTAAACAATAAAAAATTTCTGAAACATTAAATATAGTCATGATTTACCCAAAGTAGACAACTTTACCTCCACTCAAGCACACAGACCAACCATACACCATCTGGCAAGTCAAACTCCACATTCCAAATCAATGTGCTCAGAACCTATGAGATGTTTACACACCTAGCAACTTCAAAAGGAAAAAGACTCAGCATCTTAAAACTTTCCAACATGTAAGAATGTAATATGAAACAGTAGCAATGTGTTTGATGTAGAGAACCGTACTGATGTGGCATTAAAAAAAAAAGCCATTTTAAGACTGAATCCTCTGCGCCTTCTGGCCTTCCCCCACCGCCCCCCTGAACTTTCAGCCTTTTCACCTAGACTCCAATTCTGACCTACCACATTCTGCACTTGTTTTAAAAATATCTTATTTTAACATGCTAGCTTAAAAATAGCTTTGCTTTCATCCTTCCAAATGACGTTTAAGCACAAGAATGCTTTTTTTTTATAGTAGAGACACATCATTACCAAATACCTTTAATTCATTCTTTCAGACTCTGCCTAAACACAACCGGAGGAGTTGCACTTGAACCTCTCTGAACTTACACGGACATATCTGAAGTTGTTGGCTTGATCCTTTTTTTTTTTTTTTTTGCATTCCCAAGAAGAACGTTTCCTTCGGTTGCTTTCATGAATACAACCAGATGTGCATGGAAACAAACTGCGCCTGACTTTGGGAGGTACACACCCTTCTGTAGGGGGACGTCCACAGATCTTCACTGGATAGCCATTCGAGAAAGTTTCTTCCTGCCTACAGGGGGGCTGGTCGCACTTTCGGGGAGCAGGCAGGGCTTGCCACCCTCACGGATGCCCATTCCCTGGAAGCCGGCAGGGGCTTGAGTTCAGCGGGGCTGGCTGGGCAGGGGAGGCACGGGACGGGTCACGACAGAAATCCCAGCACCGTAAGGTTAGCATTTCAGGCTGCAGCTCCGGGTACTGAGGCTGGAAAGGAAGCCCTCCGCCTTGGCCCCGGCTGCCGGGCACGGCGCCGGTCCTCCGGGCCTCGGGGGCACTCGGGAGTGGGCAGTGCCCCCCACCCTTAGCCGAGACCGGCGCGGGATCACGGTGGCCGCCGGGCGGGGCGATGGCGGGGGTCCAGGGCCAGAGGGCGAGGAAGGGATCACGGGGTGCGGTGGAGGAGAGGGCCCGGGCCCCCCACCCCGGCCCCCACCCTCCTTACCCTGGGCGATGGCTATGGACTCGAAGCGGTGCAGCTCCTTGAGCAGGCAGCTCCTTTCCGTGGAGTGCAGGCTGTAGATGAAGTCGCGCGCGCCCTGCGCCGTGTTCAGCGCCTCCATGGGCTCTTTCTTGGGGTGCGTGCCCAGCCGCCGGGGCCCCCAGGGGGCCGCGATCCCCAGCAGCCCCCGCCCGCAGCAGCACCAGGACGGCGGGCGGGGCGCGGCGGCGGCGGCCGGGCCCGGCCTCAGGCTGCGCGCGGTCCGGCTTCCCAGCAGCGGCAGCAGCCGAGACATGGCGGGCGGAGCCACGCGACCCCCGTGGCAGTTCCGGAGGGCGATTTCTGCGCGAGGCTAAGTGGGGTGAAGCCGAAGGCGCGCAGGGTTCAGCCCGACCCCGCCCCGAGGTCCTCCCGACGGGCAGCCCGGGCGCCCGGCACCATGCACTCCGAGGGGCCCGCACGGCCGCCTCCCCGCGACTTCTCCAGACGCTTTCCGCGGGCCCGCGAGGGATCCCGCACGCCAGCCCAGAGAAACTTTCCGGGAGGCGCGGGGCCTGTGGCGCTCGGGAGCGGGCGGGCGGGCGGGCGGCGCGGGCGGGCGCTTCCCGGGCTGAGCGGGAGCGGGGCGGGCGGGCGCGAACCGGAGAGTGGTGTGTCTGTCAGTCGGCTCTTCCACCGGGATGAGTCAGCCGCGCGCCGCCCTCCTCCGGCGCCGCCCTCCGCGCCAGTCCGCTTTCCCACCCTCTGGCCTCCGCTGTCCCCAGTCTGTGCGGCTCCGCGCCCTCTCGGCGACCGCGCGCCGCCGCCGCCGCCGCCGCTTCCCCTAGCGGTGGTGGAAGGGGTATAGTGGGGCGGGGCAGTGGAAGGGGCGGGCGCGGGCGGGGCCGCGCAGGCGCAGTGCGCGGGGCCGCGGGAGGCCCTCCCTCCCGGTTTACGAGCCTGCACTGCCCTCCGCGCCCGGGGCGGTGGAGGCGGGGTGGGGCGCGCGCCCTCGGCGTCGGCATCCATCGGAGGGAAAGAAAGGGAAACAGATCTTGGGAATCCTAAGCCAGGTGGGGTTGTGCGGCTGCCGCCACCTGCCATGCCTCCTACCATCCGGGGTCGCAGCGCCCTGCTCGGGCCTGGGAGGCACAAAGCGCCCGCGCCGGGTCAGCGCCCACCGCCGCCCGACAGTCTGGCACTCAGGCACCGGCTTCGGCGCGCTCCAGAGAAGCCGAGGCCGGTTCTGCCTGTTCTCGGGGAGGAGGTTCTGAGACTGAGCCCTGGAGGCCAGAACACCTTTCCCCACCCCGCCCTGACGACAGCTGAAGGCTGATACTGTAACCAGTCCAGACAAGAATGTCACAGACCTTCCCTGAGTGTGGCTTGCCAGTTATTTTTCCCCCTCACTGTCCAATGGCTGAGACAAGTCTAGGTTTCTTCACGATTCCCATCTGTCCAGGTCCCTTGTTGTATGGCTGAAAATCTCTGCTTTACTGAAGCTGCTTAAAGACAAGAACCCTGTCTTAGGAAGTAAATCGATTTAAATAAATCTGCTTAAGTATAATCAAGATCTATATCCCATCTGTAACATGAGAACTGGTGCACCTGACCAGATCCTCTTATATGTCCTGTAAATACATAATGTAAAAAATCAGCTCATGTTATCCAAGGGACTTGATTCAAATTCGCAGATCAAAAATATTTGGGGGAAAAAAATGAGTCTTACCTGTGACTACATTACCGTCATTCCAGGTAAGAGTAGTGTATAATAGTATTTGCATGTTATTAACATATATAGTAGCATTACAGATAGCTTGATGATGGTCTGAAGTATTGGGGAAGAACTTGAAGTCGCGTTTCAAAGCTGTCGCATAGACAAAGTGATTCAAACATTTTAATTTGGGCCATATACCTGTTGGTTCTATGGTTATGGGACAAGCACAATTTGGAAGTATGTTTGGAGGTAATCTTCCACGTGACATTAACCTCTTCAGATCTAGCTTCCATGTAGGTAATTCTGAAACATATTACAGGGTGTGGGGGGGAACCCCTTGGAAGAGGTGGCCCCAGCCAACAGCCCCAGCTAACTGCCAAAACACTCATCAAGTTATCTTGAACCATACACTCCTGCTCAAGCCGCAAGTGATGGCACTGCAAAGTGATCAAAAGCTCTAGACCCAGAGTGCCATTTATTAGTTGTATTACGTTGAGTTAATAAATCACCATTCCAAGGGTTGCTCATCTGTTTAGTAATGATAAGGGCATGGTGCACAGTTTATTAGTCTGTTAAATGGAGATCAGGACATTTGCATCATAGTGTTATAGTTAATGGTTACAAGTTATGCCTCTGAAATAACGTAGATCAGAATTTTCAAACCACATCTATAGAGTAACTACTCAATGAATATCATATGTCGTTGTCTAATTCCTATGGCCCTCTCAAGCCTCTTCCAGATAGAAATTCAGCTAGAAATCTGAATTCCAGTCAAACCAGGACTGATTGGCCTTTTCAGGAAACAGCCTTCTGAGAGTTCTTGATGGGAGGAGGCATTCTAAACTCCCAGTCCTTTCAGGTCTCACATCTTTTCCAGCTCTCACAAAGATCCATAGGTTGGCATAGAAGATTTAATGTGAAAAAACAAGATTTAATATGAGAAATCCCCACACATTGCACTTATGAAGGCTGAGAAGTGTCATGATCTGCTGTTTGCAAGATGGCGGCCCTCAAAAGCCATAGTGTAGTTCCAGGTCCAGCCCCAGATTCTTAAGAACTAGGGTACTCAATGAGGTAAGTCCCTGTCCGAGTCAGAGGTTCAAGAACCAGGAATTCCGATGTTTGAGAGCGAGAGAAGAAAGATGTCCCATTCCAGCAGGGAGCAAATTTATTCTTCCTCCACCTTTTGTTCTCTTCAGCCCCTCAATAACTTAAATGATGCCCACTAGCCTTGGCAAGGGCTATTGCTTTTCTCAGTCTACTGACTCAGATATGAATCTCCTTGAGAACTACTCTCACAGACACATCCAGAAATGATGATTTATCAGCTGTCTGACAAAATTAGCCTGGTGTGGTGATACTCCCTTCAACCACAGTTCTTTGCAGGCTGAGGCAGGAGATCTCAATTTTAAGGCCACCTTGGAATATAAGACCATGTCTAAATAAATAAGCAAACAAATTTAACTCTCATTCTAAATTCAGCTGTCATGTATCTGAAAATTATAACAGTAACATTAAAATTCATATTGAAATGTAAATGGAAAGGCATGCCCTACCCCACTATAAACCCTAACTCTTAACATACTCATTTGTTCAATTTGAACATCAAATGTCCCTAACAGGCCCATGCAGTGAACACTTGATCCCCAGCTGATGGCACTATTTGGAGAGCCTGCTGTAATTTTGGGAGGTGGGGCCACCAAGCTGGAAGGAGCAGGTCACTGAGGATGTGCCTTTGAAGGCTACACTAGGTCTCCAGGCTGCTCTCTTGCTCTCCTCCCTTTGTAGCATAAGGCAAACAATTTCCTCTGCCCATGTTCCTGTTTCTGTTATGTTCTCCCCCAGTGCATGGCAAAAAAAAAAAATACAAGGAGTAAAGCCAGGTGTGGTGGCTCATGCCTGTAATCCTAGCTACTCAGAAGGCTGAGATCTGAGGATCATGGTTCAAAGCCTTCCCAGACACTAACATCTGTGAAACTCTTATCTCCTATTAACCACCAGAAAACTGGAAGTGGTGCTGTGGCTGAAGGGATAGGGCGGTAGCCTTGAGCCGAACAGCTTAGAAACAGCACCCAGGCCCAGAGTTCAAGCCCCATGACGGTCAAAAAAAAGAGGGGTGAGTAAACTCTGTGAGATCATGAACCAAAATGAGCTTTTCCACTAAAGTTTGTCAGGTACTTAATCACACACACACACACACACACACACACACACACACACACACACACTACATCACGGTAGCAATTTGGACAAATTGTTTATCATCCTAAACTTTGGTTTGGGTAGGGATATTAAAATAGTTTCTACATTGGAATAAGGCATTAAACAATATATAATATGTAGTAAATACTCAACAAATGATAGTATCAAAATCCATTAAGATTAAAGAATTAGTGTGAGCAAGAAACAGAATACCTAGCAGTAGCAAGCTTATATAATGAGCTAAAAGAAAGAGAATGAGAAAAGGCCCAACCCCCTGAGGATAGCTGATTATTTAGGAACAAGACTGAACCAGGTACCGATTAGAATTCTGGGACCGGTCAAGTAGAGATGTAGATGATAGAAAGGCCTGGCTCCAGTTCTTCGTCACTGAAGGTGTTAAGAAACAGAGGTGGCAGCAGGTTGGGGGAAAAGCAGAAGATGGCAGTTCTTAGGAAGTGGTGAGTTTGAGTATGGCTGCTGCCATCTTGTCCACATGCTGGGCTGGGTGGGATCCAGAATTTTGTCTTCATGGTGGGGAAGGTGAAGCCCCCACCTCCCGGGTGATGGCGTGCCTGAGTCCCTGGAGGCATGGATGGGCACTTGGATGATAGGTTACTAAACTTGTCAGTCCAGTGTCCAGTTTCCTATAACCCTACCCCCTGACCTGACTCTAGGCCTGGACCAGCTCAGTTCTATTATGCCATGCCATGTGTCTCCATGTTCATGTCCTGTCTCCTGGTTCTTTTCTAGTCACCATGGTATCCCCACTGCAGCTCTCCATTGGAGCTGAATTGGCATTGCTTTTGTGCTTTCTTTTCTCTCTGGCCTTCATGGCTGTTTTTCAACAGTGTTAAGGGTATTTGCTGGCTGATGGTCTTTAAGACAGGCGTCCACCATGCAATCGCCAGCCTTTTAATAAAAACTCCAGATTCCACCTCTCAAAATGTGGTTTCTCCACATTCTCCTTCCTGTTTGTATCATTGCACATACCTGGGAGGGTGGAGTCTAGTGTCACACTCACCATGTCTTGTTGGGATACTGGACTTAAAAAAAATAACTCTCGGGCCGGGAGTTTGGCCTAGTGGTTAAAGTGCTTGCCTAGCATGCACGAAGACCCAGGTTCGATTCCTTGGTACCACATATATAGAAAAGGCCGGAAGGGTACTGAGGCTCAAGTGGTAGAGCTCTAGCCTTGAGAAAGTCCAAGGACAGTGCTCAGACCCTGAGCTCAAGCCCAGGACTGGCCAAAAACAAAAACAAACAAACAAAAACAAACAAAAAAACTCTCTTGGGGTAAAGTGCTTGCCTAGTATGCATGAAACCATGGGTTCATTTCCTTGGTACCACATACACAGGAAAGAGCTGGAAGTGGCCCTGTGGCTCAAGCAGTAGAGGGCTAGCCTTGAACAAAAGAAGCTCCGGAACAATGCCCAGGCCCTGAGTTCAAGCCCCAAGACTGGCAAAAATAGGCAGAATAGCTCTCTCCTTTGCACTTTCTTTTGCTTGAATTGTTTGCAATAAGTGTGCATTATTTAAACAAAAAGCTTTTCTTCCAAAGAAAGAACTGTGAAGTGCTCTTGGCAGGAAAACACCTGGGAAATCCTAAATAAGTCTCTAACAGAGAATCAATCTCTCTCTCTCTCCCTCTCTCTCTCTCTCTCTCTCTCTCTCTCTCTCTCTCTCTCTCTCTCTCTCTCTCTCTCTCTCTCTCTCTCTCTCTTTTTGCCAGTCCTGGGGGCCTGGACTCAGAGTCTGAGCACTGTCCTTGGACTTTTTTCAAGGCTAGAGCTCTACCACTTGAGCCACAGCACCACTTCCATTTTTTTTTTCTATGCATGTGGTACCAAGGAATTGAACCTGGGTCTTCATATATGCTAGGCAAACACTCTACCACTAGGCCAAACTCCTGGCCCCCTGGATTCTTTTAATGCCTGGATACAAACCATTCAGTCCTGCCACTTTAGTACTGGGGTTTGAGCTCAGGGACTTTCATTGAGTAGATAATTACTCTACCTCCTGAGCCACAACCCTAGGCCTATTAAGGCTCTTTTTTTTGGGGGGGGGTCATGGAGCTTGAACTCTGGGCCTGGGCACTGCCCTGAGCTCTTCAGCTTAAGACTAGACTAGCACTCTGCTATTTGAGCCACAGCCTCACTTCCCCTTTTCTAGTGATTAACTGGAGATGAGTCTCTCAGTCTTTAGTGCCTGGGCTGGCTTTGAACTGCAATCCTCAGGTCTCAGCCTCCTGAGTAGCTAGAATTACAGGCATGAGCCAAGTCTCTGCTAAGGTTGTCTCTTTTCATCACTCCTGTTTCACTTTGTTTCTTTATGTATCATTGTTTCTTTCAATAAGATTTCACCTGATAATTGGATAGTGCCAGTAACACGGGCAGAAATAGTATCTCATGGAAAGAGGACAGGAAATCAAAACTACTGTACTTAATTTCATATCCCAAGAGGCTCATATTTTTCTTCTCATAATTATAGCTATATATATGTATATATAAGATTGAGAATGATCCATAACCAATATAAAAATCAAATATTTACACAAATACACACATCCGCTTGTTTTGTAACTTTTCTTCTCTGGTCTGCCCTCATAGATTAAGGTTGGGAATGGATTTTGATCAAAATTAGTGTAAACAGAAGGCTAAAAATTATTGAAAAGTGATTCATTCCAGAAAGTTCACTGGAAAAAAATTGAATGCTCACGTTTGTTTTTAGAAGAAAACTGAGATATTGAATCAGTTTTCTGAAAGCCTTCTCCAAAGACTTATAAAATCACTTCCTACAACATATCTGAGTCCCACATATTGAAAACCAAAGATACAATAATCAATGAAAAGATTGATTGAACTAAAAGATAACATTGAGGAAAAATTCATTTTAAAGTGGGGAGATGTAAGAAATAGAAAAATGATAACATTAGTAATAGAAAATTTAAGAAAATACAACAGTTTTAAAAGTACAATGGAGAAAAATGCCAAAGAAACATTTGAAGAAAATTTCACAGAAATATATACCATTCGGAGAGTCTATTCAGGGTACAGAACACGGGATGAAAACAAATGTTTCTCTGAAATATGTCATCAAGAACATTTCAGATCACTCAGTACCAGGAAAAGATCCAAAGTTTACAAGAATACTGTACTCCATAAGACCAAAATTTCAAAATACAAAGGAAGTGTTTCCAAACTAGATCTCTATTTCCAGAAAATCAATTGGAAGGAAGAGTTATATACTTTCTAGACACGTCTTAAACTATTTATGTCTTCTGTATTCATGGCAAGAACAAATTAGAAGATAGATTAAAGGGAAAACCAAGAGATTAAGGAAACAGAGTCCTACATGAGAGTTAGGCAAACCAGTCAGCAGACTGCTCTAGAAATCCAGTCATCTACATGGAAGCAGAATGATGTAGGATATGGGAAGGTATGCTTCTGTGGAATTATAGCTTACATACATTGGCTTTCAGCCCCAGTTCCTGTCTCAAAACTCCTTCCCCAAAGAAGGATCCAGAAACTAGAATTTCTCTTCTCCAAATAAAGTCAGAGAAATTCTAAAGTTCCCCTGCTTTTCTATCTTGAAAAACAACATTCTCATAAAAACCTGCATGAGAGTAGTTACAAATGAATTCACTGAAGTATAATAGATTCTGTGGAGAGCTCAAATAGTATAATATTTTTTTAAGAAAGACTAGTTCAAAGCCCAACAAAATAAGCATCTGGAAATGGATATTTGCAAAAAGAGGGTAGGGCCAAGGGAAGAGCGGTAGACAAATGAAGAGGGGAAGAAGGGGAGAATTCAGTCAAGAATTCATTGCATGTACCACAAATAAAAAATTAATCCTAAAACTTCTGGAGGTTGGGCAATCCAAAGTCTGTCTTCTCTTAATTTATAAATACTTAGGATTTTGGAGTGTACTTACATGGTGTGTGTGTGTGTGTGTGTGTGTGTGTGTGTGTGTGTGTGTGTGTGTTTGGGGTGTATTAGTGGGAAGGAGCAGACAATTGTGGGGGAAGGGAGGGTGGATATCAAATACATACGTGTATGGAAATGGAACAGGCAGCCTGAGGAGGCCGGTTTGGGAAAGAGGGAGGGAGGAGGAAGAATAGGAAAGGAATGATTCTGATCAAGAAGCATTGCAATGTGCAAATAGACTTGTTAAAATGAAAACTTATACAACTATTAGATGTTAATAAAAATGTTTCTAAATAAATACCTTTAACAAGGGTTGTGGTGGTTTGTTCTCTTCCCTCTTCCTTCTCCTCTTCCTCCTCCTCACTCTTCACCTTTTACTACTACTATGACTACTTACTACTACTTCTCTCTCTTCTAGTTCTCTCTCTCTCTCACCTCCCAACTGGAGAATAACAAACCCAACTGAAAGTGGAAGGTCTCATTCACAACCTACTGTTCAGAGAACAAAGAAAATGGTAGGACCAGTGAGGAGTTTGGCCTAGTGGTAGAGTGCTTGCCTAGCATGCACGAAGACCTGGGTTTGATTCCTTGGTACCACATACATAGAAAAAAGCCAGAATTGGCTCTGTGGCTCAAGTGGTAGAATGCTAGCCTTGAGAAAGCTCAAGCCCAGGCCCTGAGCTCAAGCCCCAGGACTGGCAAAAAGAGAGACAGGGAGAAAGAGAGACAGGGAGAAAGAGAGAGAGAGAGAGAGAGAGAGAGAGAGAGAGAGAGAGAGAGAGAGAGAGAGAGAGAGAGAGAGAGAGAGAGAGAGAGAGAAGAAAGGGTAGAATCAAGGGATAACTGGAAGATACCAACACAATAAGACAATTTGTAAAATAGAGAAATAATAACCTCAATTACATTATTTCCCCAGAAGAAATTTGTGTAAAGGTTAAAAATAGCTGCTCTTGTGAGGCAAAAATTGGAAACAGACAATTGGACTGAGAACTGCAAATTTTATTTAGCCAGTTCTTGGGCATGGACTCTAGGCCTGGGCACTGTCCCTGAGTTCCTTTTGCTCATGTCTCATTCTACCCCTTGAACCACAGTGCCACTTCCAGTTTTCTGGTGGTTAATTGGATATAAGAGTCTCACAGACTTTCTTGCCTGGGCTGGCTTTGAACCCAGTCCTCAGATCTCAACCTCCTGAATAGCTAGGATTATAGGCTTTGGCCATCAGTGCCCAGCTAATAAATCTTTTTTTAAAGTGCTATGCATCCTACCCATTTAAAGATGGTTTTGTTTTGTTTTGTTTTGGGTAAGTTGTGAGGCATGAGCCCAGGTCCTGGGCACTGTCCCTAAGCTCTTTTACTCTAGGCCAGGGTTCTACTACTTTGAGCTACAGCTCCACTTCTAGTTTTCTGGTAGTTAATTGGAAATGGGTCTCAGGACCTTTCCTGCCTGAGCTGGTTTTGAACTTCAGTACTCAGATCCGAGCCTCCTGAGCAGTTAGGATTACAGGCATGAGCCAGCAGCACTCAGCTTCATTTAGCATTTTAAAAATCTTATTTCCTTTTTTCCTCCCTGGACATTCTTAACAAAGTTTAACCATCAAAATTGTCCAGTAGAATGACACTGTGGCATAGCTGTCTATGCCTTCAAATTGAGTGTCCTGTCCTAACATCTAACTTCTTAATGAATGGACTCCTTGTTCTGACCCAAAGCTGATCTTCAGCTTAATTTTCCATTGCTTCTTCCTTCTTGAGTCAAACATGCTCCCCTAGCCCTCTCCATGGTTTACCCTCTCCAGGCTTAACCTCATGTCATCATCTCCATTCACAGCACAGTCACCATCATCCGTTCTCCCTGTCCAGTCTTTCTCTTCTTCAGAGGCGGGTCAAAGGCTCTCTAGTTCCATGTGGTTCTTGCTTGCTATGAAGAGATGAGCTCTTCTAAACCCCTCTTCACCTTCTTTGAAATTGCTTCTTACACTAGTACTCAAGGGACCTCACTTATAAGCAACCCAAATGATGCCTCCCTATCCAATTCATTTTTACTTTACCTTAGCAGTTAGCATTGGGTTCTACACAGACATCCTCAAAATATGTATGGGATTATTAAGTTATATGGCCAAACAATATTTGACTTTATGGCATACTGTCATTTGAAAGGTAAAAAAGAGTAATAACCTTGGTGCACTGTTATAATAAGACCAGCCTACTTTACTCCAAGGCCCAGAAGATTACAAAAACAACAAAAAATGCAAAAAAAACAATTTTTAATGGACAATTGGAGGGTAAGAACAACAAATTCTTATTAAAACTGATAACCTATAATCTATTATCATATCCACAGCATAAATGAAAGTTAAAAGCAAAGGCATTCAAGTCAGAACCAGCTGGACTAAAATTTTGCCTCCATCTGTTACAAATTGCATTTTCTTTGACCAACTAACCTCTTTGGGCTTCAGTTTCCTTTCTGGCATAATTTAGAGGATAATGGTATGTACCTCCCAAAGCTGTTCAGACACTTAGATAATGTTATGAAGAGTACCTTGCAATGGCTAGAGAGCATCACATGCGTTTAAAAAAATGACAGCTTATTGTAGAGAGAACTATTATTAGGTAGTTACCAAGAGCACTGGTTTAGGAATTATACCAATGTGAGGAATTCCTATTTTAAATGATAGTTGTTAGCCGTGAGCAAAAACAGCTCAAGGACAACACCCAGGCTCTCTGAATTCAAGTCCTAGGACCAGGGCTGTACCCCTAGCCCACAGGCACACAGGTGCACACACATTGGCAACTATTTGGCAAAAGGCTTACAACTGTGGACCCGAAGGCTAGAGTAGTTGTGGATTTTTCCCAAACTTCGGCTAATAGAGGTTGTGTTTTCTTTCCCTTTCTCAACTTCTCAGAATTTCCAGAATCTGCTACCATGAGGGTCTTCTTCCACCATGTTCAAAGTCCTTCAAAGGTTCTTATTAACTAGCATGGGATTCAGCAGAGAAAAAGAGATCTCTGTTTTCTCCATCCATTCTTTATTTTTAATATTTTATTGGTACATTATATTGTACAGATGCACTTTTTCATTGTGATATTTCTGTACATGTATATAATATACTTTAATCAAACTCACCCCTTATCCCCAACACTTCTTAATTGCTATAAAGAGTTAAATGATTAAATCTGCTGATCTGTGTAGAAATGGGTAATCATTATTTAATGTTCAATGTATGACAGATAGGAGTGAGGAACTTTGCATACCTTTTGCCCTTTAATCCTACATGTGCTGTAGCTTTGTTTTAATCTGCAGTTATTGATAATAATGATGGGGATTTCCATAGCTCAGCATTTTGCATGCTTAGCACAACTAATTTCTGTGAAAACCCTTCATATGCATTATCCTTGTATCTTCTTTTATAACCCCATCAGGTAAGAGGTACTGTTAATCTCCATTTTTAATAAGAAACTAGGGGTACAGTTGAGTTAAATAGCTTGTTCAAAGTCACTCAACTAATAAATGATAGATAAAATTCATACTTCTAGTCTCTGTGGCTCCAAAGTTTAAGTTTTTTCCTCTCAAAAGCCCACTCGAGCTGAGCACAGATTGTTGACCTTAATTCTGAGAGACACTGAGTTATTGAAACTTTGTCTTCCTGTGAGACTCAAGGTCTCTTGTACCCAGTCTATTTTTCCTCTTGGTAGCTCCAGTGGCAACATCTCTCGGCAAAGTATCTGTGATATTCCTTGCTTCTTCTTTAATGATTTTATTAATGTCCAGTTCAACTTCCCACTATCATCACCCTTCTTAACTATCCCAGACTATTAGTTCATATGGATTATCATCCCTGAAATATTAGAAAATACATCTTTGGGTAGGAGAATATTTATGGATATAATATGCTAAATACAGAGTTCATTAAGATCAACCAAAATATAATCCGTGTTACTAAGGATTAATAGATTTCAATTGTGGTTCCTTGAGACTGTTTATTAGCAACTTCCTCTCTACAGCACAGTATACCTCCACGGTCAACTCCACGGCCTCCTCCCCCTCCACTGCTTTTTAGATCTCCCTTAGTTGAACCACTTACCTGGCCAGGTAATTTCAATGCCTTCAATTTTAGTTATACCCCTCTACTTCCTAGTTACTTGTATCCTCTTCTTTATCACTTTTCTTTAGTTCTCATCAACTACAATTGTTTGACCTTGTCATACTTCTAACCCATTGATTCCACCCCTTTTTCATTGTCTATTACTTTTCTCATGTTCTCTCTTCCCTTTGAACTCAGCTTAAATTTCATAGCCTTATAATGTCCCCTTTTGAAACACTATTAACCTTCTTATCCTTCTCTGTCTCCATCCCACTTGTCTGGCAAAATGCCAACTGGCACATCTGCTCCTGAGTAGCAGAAATCAATGTTTGTCACAACTTTCTGTATCCCTTTGGGCCCTGTCTTCTCCCATAACAGCCAGCTACCAGGGGCCTAGTGTCTCAGTCTTGTTAATTCAGGAAGATTACTCCTCTGATTTTTCAATTCCTCATCTATAAAATACGGTTTAAAAAGTCCCCACATTGGGCCAGGAGTTTGACCTAGTAGTAGAGTGCTTGCCTAGCATGCATGAAGAGCCAGGTTCGATTCCTTGGTACTACATAGATAGAAAAAAGCCAGAAGTGGTGCTGTGGTTCAAGTGGTAGAGCTCTAGCCTTGAGGACAGTTCTCTGGCTCTGCAAGGCTCAGGACTGGCAAAAAATAAATTCCCCACATCATGGGGGTGTTGTGAGACTTCATTGAAACCATTTATAAAAAGAACAGTTAGCTCATTGTTTGTGAAGTTATGCACCTTCTATCTGGTGAATATAATGTAACCCTTCTATTAATCACAATAAAAAATTATTAAAAAAGAACAGTTAGCAACAACCCCAGTGTTCTTTCAGTCACTTGTCTCCCCAAATCCAATGTTTACAATTTCTGAATGAGTTTCAAAATAATGACATCTTCCAGAACCTAATTGTAGCTACTGCTAAAAATATCTAAGACCGGTTGCTTAATCTGTCTTTGACCTTGACATAATTAAATATAGACAGTGTATTTGGAAGCCTAGTTTCAGTTTGGGCTAGTATTTGCTAAGTAATGTTAAGCTAATAACTTAGTGTCACTATAACATTGTTTCCTTCCCTTTGATACTGGTACCTATGTTTAAATATAATTGAAATCATTAACATGAAAAAAGAGATAAGGTGCTATCCCCAAAGTATTAGTATCTTAATAATTAATGTACTTAATGTGCTTAATAAACCATATTCTGCCAAAGTCTTGAGTACATCCATATCAGGTAGAGCAACCTTTAAACTCATTGTCATTTGGGTGTTTTCCTGATGCCAAGAAGGTGACATGTAAAAGCATAAGGTTATCTGGAACTCAAAGACCAGAATATTTTAAATCAACAACCAGTCCTTAGTAAGTTCCTAATTTCCTATAAATTCCCTAAGAGTGGGGACCTTGCATGTTTCATTCTTTTTATCTGTGAGTCACAGTTATGAAGAACATACTAAATTAGTGGCTTGTCCTCATGGATTTTTGAGTTAGTCAGATTTCTGTTACCATATTAAATACCTAAGACAATGAATATCCCAAAAGAAAAGCTTTGTTCTGGCTCACAACTAGAGAAGTTCTATTCCATGTTGGGTTGGACTTGTTGCAATGGGAGCCTGTGACACTAAGATCCACCAGCCCTGTGGCCATGAGCAAAAAGGGAAGAGAAAGAGCACCCATCATTCCCTTTCAAGGATCCACTAACTTCCAATAGCTTTGACCTAAAGAACTTTTTTTTCCAGTCATGGGGCTTGAACTCAGGGCCTGAGCATTGTCCTTGGGCTCTCCTTGAGGCCAGTGCTCTACCCCTTGAGCCACAGAACCACTTCCAGTTTTTTTCAGTGTATGTGGTACCGAGGAATCGAACCCAGAGCATCGTGCATACTAGGCAAGCACTCTACCACTAGGCCAAACTCCCGGCCCCTAGAGAACTTTTTTTAAAACAGGGCCTTTGGAGGATATATAAGAGCTAATCTATAGCATTCAATTTAAACACAAGATAAGAAAACCCCAAATTCCCAAGAAATAGAGGATTTTTACAAAGGTTCTCCACTTCTTTCATTGTTTTCTATAAAAATATGTGTGACAAAAATGTGTGCTGAAAAAAATACATAAATGGAAATAATAGCACAAAGATAACAGGACTATAATATATGCATGATACATATATGTTATAATTAGGTAGACATACAATATATTGCATTTTTTTTCTTTTTTTGTCAGTCATGGGGCTTGAACTCTGGACCTGAGTGCTGTCCCTAAGTTCTTCAGCTCAAGGCTACTGCCCTACCCCTTGAGCCACAGCACCACTTTCAGTTTTCTGGTGGTTAATTGGAGATAAGGGTCTCACAGACTTAAGTGCCTAGGCTGGCTTTGAACCTTGATCCTCAGATCTCAGCCTCCTCCATGGCCAGGATTACAGGCATGAGCCACTGCACCTGGCTAATATATTGTATTTCTTTTCCTTTTCCTTTTTCTTTTTGTCAGTCCTGGGGCATGAACTCAGGGCCTGAGCACTGTCCCTGGGCTTTTTCCTCAAGGCTAGAGCTCTACCACTTGAGCCACAGCACCACTTCCAGCTTTTCTATGTATGTGGTACTGAGGAATCGAACCCAGGTCTTCGTGCATGTAAGGCAAACACTCTACCACTAGGCCAAACTCCTGGCCCCAATATATTGCATTTCTAAGCTATCCCAAATCTAAAATTGAGCTCACAATAAAGCAATCAGATTACTGCTTCCTTTTGAACAACATTGTACATATTTTAATTTCTGAAAAGACTCGTCATATCTCTCTACAAAGTAAACTTTTGATTTACAACTCCTTTCTAAATCCCCAAGGAGAATATAAAAAGACTATTTTGTATTCATTCATCTCCAATAATATTAGTAATAAGCTTCATCAAAGTTAGTAATTATGATTTCTAAAGTATTTTCAGGTATGGCAGACATTTTTAACCCGAGATCTATGGCTCAGGCTGTCTAATGGATCCATGGAAGGAATCCTGGATACAATGCCATAAAATTATAGTCTAAATTATATGTATATTTTTTGAGAAAGGCTCATTGTGAAACGGTTGTGCAACACAAACAAGAGATCAAGAGATATGGTCTCATTTGCCCTCCATAACCACTTGATAAAGGGGATTAGCATAATGACCATTACCTTAGGACCCTTCTGTAACCAAAGAATGGGTAATGGTCCCACAAAGTCCACCAACCAGCTGCCCAGGCAAGCAGGTGGCAAAGTGCCTAGAAGCAGAGAATAGGACTGCAGACTGGAAGGGGAAGACAAGAAGGAATGAGGAATTCCCACGTGGTAACATTATGAAAGATGGAAAGGGAACAGAGATCAAATGCAATTGATATCACATGAGAAATATATACTTGGTTTCTGCCCCTACCTCGCTCCTGGCTTAGAACTCCAGAAGCTGTTCTGACTTGCTGAGCAGTGGGGTTCTAGGAATATATTTTGTTCTAATATTTGGTCTTTTATCTTGGTTCCTGATACATTACCCATTTCTTGTAATTTCCTGGGTAAGAGACACTATCTTTTCATCTAATGGCATGGCTCTTGGTAGACTCCCGGCTGTGCAATAGTCCCTAGAAACAAAAGCAATGATTAGTCATTTGAAATTTTCATCCTGACGCCATATCCTCTAAGACAGGAAGAGGGGCTACCGACTAGGTTAATACAATTAATTATGCTTATGTGACAGAGGCTTCATAGATATGTCTGGAAGATGGCACATGGTAGAGGCCATGGAAGGTATCTAACCTTCCTCACCTACTTCATCTGGACATTCACCTGTGTTCTTTTTAATATGTTTTACACGAAAAAGATAAATGTAAGAAAAATGCTTTCCTGCATTCTAATACATCATTGAATTTAAGAAGGATCTCTGGGGGTCCGTAATTTACAGCCATTTGGTCAGAAATAATGGAGACGATATAAAAATTATACAGTATGATTTTAATATATAGTGTATGAAAAAGCAAAATTGAATTACCAGATGGCCTACTTCTTTCAAAAAGGGATTTAAAAGGTGTGTGTAGAAGATATTATTAGGGATCTCTTCAAATTGGTTTTTCCTGCTTCCTCGCTGATTTTCTAATGATTAGCTTGGATGTCAATGTAACTGCCTAAAACCTTAACTTCTGTAGTTTCCCTTGCTGCTACTGGAAGCCAATAACTGCGAATGACAAGTGTCGTTCACTAGGTGGATTTCCCAAGGGAGTAAGTATATTAAAGGTGGCAGACTCAGTGGGTCTTTTAACTTGCGTCCTCACCCCTCATTCTTTCTTCCTGCCTGGAATATGGCTTAGTACTCTAAGACACAACACCCCATCTGAGAGCCTAAGGTTGTGGATATATGAGAAAGCAGGCAGGCTCTTTGGTCTCCAGGGTATTGTGACTGCCCTACCATCCTAGCTGAACTGTCTCAAGACCACTCACCATGACGGAAAAAAGTATAAAAGCCTACCTGGTTAAAACACTCTGGGAGAGAGGCACTTTCAACACGAAGGTTTCTGATTCAGTGGGTTAGAAGCAGGACCTGGTACTTGATCTTTATCATGAGCTTCATATGATTTCTTTGAAAGGAGTCTTAAGAATCGTCCTAGAGAGAAACTCTGCTGTGGTGATACAAATAGGGACTGCAGAGTGCTATGAAGAGCCGAAAGAATCATAAACATGAGGAAATCAAGTAATAAGTTGCCAGGGGCACATAAATGCTTACAAGAGACTGCACAGCCCTCATTTTCAGATGATGAGGCCTCACAGAGCCAGTGAGCTGGTGGTGAAACTAAGAGTGGATTTCATCAAATACAGTCACAACCATCCTGGTTCAGTAGTATTTCAAATCCTATCAAGTAGTTGAAATTGGAGTGCATTCTTCCTAAGAGTCCTTGCTTTGAGAAATATTTACTATGTGACCTACGCCAAAAACATAGGATGCATTCTACGCATAGGAAGGCAGTTCAAGGAGCTTCAAGAAGTGACACTGAAGACAGAATAGATGCCACCTTGATTGAATCAGTCACTGGCTTTAATTTTAATATGTGTGAAAAAGTATTCTAATTTGCTCCTATCTCATATTACCTAATGATAGACATTAGCTCCGGTTCTATTTTTAATTATAACAAACCCTTTGTTAAACCAAGTCCAACATATAACAGACACATATGGTATTGATTTTCTTTATGAAATAGCCAGTTCTCTTGATGAATTTAAACTGGAATTGATTGAGACACAGCATGAAAGTTTTGTACCAGTAAAATATAACATGTATAAAATAAATATACTGCAGTTCTGCCTTATACAAGATTCAAACACCTGTGTTCATAAGTCTTAGCTATAGATAGATATTAACTTTATATAGTTCTTAAACCATCTGTATGGTATAATAGTGGTTATCCACTGTCTCTAAGGTTATGAATGGTTTCATACTTTTAGAGATAAATGGATGCTAAGAAGAAATGGCAAGAGATTAATTTCAAATTGTCTATATCTGCCAGAGGCAGAGGTCTCCAAGGGAAGAATGAAGCTCCATGAAGTCACAGCCTTTCACATCTAGTCAAGAGGCCACAAACACTGACTGTGGGTTAAGGGTTATAGGAAGTTCTAGGTCAGCTGATCACCGGCTATGAAGGCATACACTCTCACTCTCACTGGAGCTGGGGTTGGGCCAGCGAGAGAAAATAGCCAGGGACAATGGCATCTAAGAGGAGACTGGCATTGTGGGTAGGATTTTACAGTGTGGCAAGAGCGAAGTTGTATGTGCTTCCTGGACAGAGGAAGAAGCAGGTTCATGATGTGGAAGCTGGAAGGAAGCTGGAAAGGTCACTATACAGTGCAGAGATCGCTTGCTTTCCACAACTGAAGCCCAGTAGCTTTGGGGAGGAGCCAGATGTTGGGCAAGAGAGGCAGTTAAGGCTCAGAGAAAAAAATAGCCTCAAACACAATGCCAAGGACCTTTTAGTTTACTCTATAAATAAAGGGTACTTGTTGAAGTGACCACGGTTAGAAAGCTTATTCTCAGTACCTGTTTATGAACACTTTTTTTTAAAGCAATCAGTATGACTACCTCTTGGGAAGGTCACTTATTTATCCACACTCCGTGGTTTTAACAGTTTTCCCCGAAACTGGCATGCAAACCTAAGATGAGCTTCCCGGGTAGCTCTTTTTTTTTTTTTTTTTTTTTTTTTTTTGCCAGTCCTGGGCTTGAGCTCAGGGCCTGAGCACTGTCCTTGGACTTTCTCAAGGCTAGAGCTCTACCACTTGAGCCTCTGCACCACTTCCGGCTTTTTTCTATGTATGTGGTACCGAGGAATCAAACCCGGGTCTTCATGCATGCTAGGCAAGCACTTTAACCACTAGGCCAAACTCCCGGCCTCCGGGTAGCTCTTACATTTTTCTGACTTTCCTTCCCCTGGGGCATCAAGGACTTTGGAAGCTTCTCTTTGGATCCAAGAATCAGTGTAAAAAATAACTTAATAGAAACCATTTATTCAATTCTTTTTCTTTTACATTTGTTTATTTCTGAAGGCTACATTTTTTAGTGCCAGTTCTAGGACTTGAATTCAGGGTCTGGGAACTGTGCTCTGCCAGAGCTTTTGTGCCCAAAGCCAGTGCTCTACCACTTGAGCCACAGTTCCACTTCCAGTTTTCTTGGAATACTGTTTTAACTGGAGTTAAGAGTCTCAAGGACTTCCCTGCCTGGACTGGCTTTGAACCACAGTCCTCAGATCTCAGCCCCCTGAGATCTAGGACTACGTCTCAATGACTGGATTACAAGTATGAGCCAGCAACACCCGGCTTACTATGTGATTTCAATAAACACAACAGCTGGCCAGGAGCATAGCCTAGTGGTAGAGTGTCTGCCTACCATGTATGAAGCTCTAGGTTCGATTTCTTGGTAACACATATGCAGAAAAAGCCAAAAGTGGTGCTGTGGCTCAAGTGGTAGAGCACTAGACTTGAACAAAATGTTCAAGGACAGTACCCAGGCACTTAGTTCAAGTCCTAAGACTAACAAAAATTAAATAAATAAAATAAACATGATACCTTAGGACAATAACTATAGCTAACAACAATAGCTAATGAAAAGGAAGAATCCTTAATTATAAAGTCATACTCTGTTATATGACTTTATATCAATAAGAATGAAAATATTATTGTATACTAAGCATCTGGAAATAGCTCCCTGGTGGCTTCCTCTTTCTTTTCTGCATATTGCATATAGTCATACCTAGAATTCTATTTATTTTAAGTTTATTGTAAGTCATTAAGTTATATCTCAACTTCTGTTCTTCTGTTACCCTTTTTTTTGTGCCAGTCCTGGGCTTGAGCTCAGGGCCTGAGCCCTGTCCTTGGACTTTCTCAAGGTTAGAGCTCTACCACTTGAGCCACAGCACCTCTTCTGGCTTTTTTTTTCTATGTATGTGGTACCGAGGAATTGAACCCGGGTCTTCGTGCATGCTGAGCAAACACTCTTACCACTAGGCCAAACTCCAAGGCCCATGTTACTCCTATTTTTTATCACAAAAGTCTAAAATGATTTGAACATGCACACATCTACCATTGAGATTTAAAGGATCTAAATATTTCTTAGCCATCAGGGAAATGCAAATCAAAACTATGCTAGGTTTCCATTTCACCCCAGTCAGAACAGATGCTACAGAGAAATGTTGGAAAGGATGCAAGGGAAACAGCAACTCTTATATGCTGTTAGTGAGAATGCAAATTAGCCTAGCCAATATGGAAATCAGTCTAGAGGTTCCTCAAAAAAAAAAAAAATAGGTAAACTATGCCAGGTGTTGATTCACATCTATAACCATAGCTTCTTAGGAGGCTAATTCCTGGAGGATCACAATTCAAAGCCAGCCTAAGAAGAAAAGTTTTGAGGCTCCATCTCAAATAAACCAGCAAAATGTCAAATTGGAGGTGTGGTTTAAGTGGTAGAGCACTAGCTGCTGTCAAGAAAGCATAGCAACAGCTCTGGACTCTGCCCTATTATAATGTGCACATGCGCGTGCACACACACTTGTGTATACACAAGTCTATTTTAGTTTCCTAGTGTTGTTGTAACAAATCACCCACAGATGTAGTGGCATAAATAGTGCAAAAGTTGGTCTGTGATAGTACTGGAAGTCAGATGTCTGAAATCATGGTGGGCTGGCTTCCCAGGAGACTTCTCTCCCAACTTCTAGAAACCACATACAGTCCTCATTTGATGGCTCCTTCCTCACTTCTTCCAACCTCCTGTTTCCATTGTCATCTCTTCTACTTCTGCCCTTCTCTCAGAAAAGTCTTGTGATAAAGTCGAGTCCACCAGATAACTCCACCTCGCTATACTTAATATTACCAGGTGCCAGTAGCTTTCATCTGTAATCCTAAATATTCCAGGAGACCAAGATCTGAGGATCACATTTCAAAGCCAGACGGGCAGGGAAATCCACAAGATTCTTATCTCCAACTAACCACCAGAAAGGGGAAATGGAACTGTGGCTGAAAGTGGGAGAGTGCCAGCCTTGAGTGCAAAAACTCAGCAACAGTGCCCAGGCTCTAAGATCAAGTCCTATGATTGTCAAAAATAAATAAATAAGCCAGGCACTGGTGGCTCATACCTATAATTCAAGCTACTCAAGAGACTGAGATCTTAGGATCTCAGTTCAAAGCCAGCCCAAGCACCACAAGTCTGTGGGACTCTTATCTCCAATTAATCACCAGGAAAAAAAAAAAAAAACTGGAAGTGTCGCTGTGGCTCAGGTGATAGAATGGTAGTCTTGAGCTGAAGAGCCCAGGGACAACACCCAGGACCAGAGTTCAAGCCCCATGACTGACCCCTTACCCCACCAAAAAGTAATCACATCTATCAGATATTTGTTTATTTATTTTACTAAATAAGACAACATATTTGCAGGTGTTAGGAATTAGGACAACAGTGACTTCTTTCTTTTTCTTTTTGCTGGCCTTGGGGATTGAACTCAGGGCTTGAACACTGTCCTTGGGCTATCCTTAAGGCTAGCACTCTTCCCTTGAACCATAACACCACTTCTGGCCTTTTCTGTGTATGTGCTATCAAGAATTTGAACCCAGAGCTTCATACCTGCTAGGTAGGCACTCTACCACTAAGCCACATTCCTGGCCTCCATCAGAGTCTTTGAGCAACCATTATTCAGCTTTCTACAAGCCTTAATGTTCCTGAGAATCTCCTGTATTGTCTGGACCTTATTTTGAAGGTCTCTCATGTGAGAGATCAACCAGAACCATCACCTCACAGCACTTCACCAGAGAGACCTTCTAGACTGTCCTACTTCAGATTAATACATCTTGAAACACTCTTAATATATTTTGCTATTCGTTTTAAAAATTGCAATGAGCAATAGAAGACTGTTTTGTGCTTATTCCCTTTGTATTCTGTCCTGATACATGTACCGTGGCTCTATGGGGCCTGGACCTTTGAGTACAAAGTAGCCTAGTCAGAATCCAGAAGGAATCCAGAGATGGGAGATCTGATGCAGTCATCTGTTGATCATTGTCTCTCCAGGTCCCCATCACCTTCTAAACTAAGTCCAAGGCCGCCTGCACTGTTCAGAAAACTTTCTAGACTCTCACTGGGCGCCCCCTAGTGGTTGAGCTAACCTAGGTCAACCAAAATACACAAGTGCCGCCCCATCTGTAATCTCTCAGACACCAAGAGGCTGATGTATGTTATTCCCTAGGCCTAAAAAAATCATTTAGCCAAGGAACCTTGTCTATGATGAACTCCTACTTTCAGAAATCCATCCTATTTCATTGCCTTAGTGAAACATCCTCTTGGATTATGGGCTCTCCTCTCAACTCCCTTTATGCTAGCACTGTCTGGATAATTATTCTAATTAGCACCAGCTACATAATTAATGAGGCCCAGTGCAAAATAAAAATGAGGAGTCATTTGTTAAAAAAAAAAATGACCTTCAAGATAGCAGTAGCATGGGCCGGGAGTTTGGCCTAGTGGTTAAAGTGCTTGCCTAGCATGCATGAAGACCCGTGTTCGATTCCTTGGTACCACATACATAGAAAAAGCCGGAAGTGGTGCTGAGGCTCAAGTGGTGGAGCTCTAGCCTTGAGAAAGTCCAAGGACAGTGCTCAAGCCCAAGACTGGCAAAAAAAGAAAAAAAGATAGCAGCAGCAGAGCCTTAAAACAAGCATGAGACCCTTGTAAGCCCCAGGCCCTGTGCAGCTCAGAGGCCAGGCATCCATAAAACCTATCTAACCAATGTGCTGTCAGCTAAAGACATGGAACCTGCACTTCAGATCCAAATGTTCTTCATGCCTGGGTCAGGATCAACCTCAACCCATCGGCACAAAAGATTCACAGTGGATTGGACGCTAAATGAATGAAGGCCTGAGGTAGAAAACTGTCCATGGAGTACTACCTACACTACATTTCCTAATGCGGCAGCAATTTGCCATGAAGTCATAAACCAACAAGAACTCAGAAAGACATCATCAAGGCCATGTTTCCCCTGAAAGCCTTAGGGAAAGCCCTTCCTTACTTCTTCCAGCTCTGGTGGCTCTGGCAGCCCTCCAGGTTTCTTGGAAGGGAGGGATTACTTGGCTTTCAGCTGTATCACTTCGATGTTTGACTCTTAGTTTGGTGTGCATCTTTGTAGGTCTTCTTATCACATCGGCTCAAGATACTGGAGTTAGTGTCATTCTTAATCCACTCACACTCACTCATCTCAATAAATTACACCTACAAAGACATTCTTTCCTAGCAAGGTCTGGTTCCAAGGTTCTTGATGGACCTGAAGAGAAGGAGCACTGCTCAGCTTCTCCATCAGTTCACAGGACATTCTGCAGAATACCCCAAGAATATAATAGACACATAGATGTATTTCTATCTATCTATATGCATATGTGCGATATTTGCCTAACCATTTTAATGGATTTTATTTACCAAGATGACCTTGAGCGATACATAAAATCACACAAGTTGTAGAGAGGCGTGCACAATTAATGAACTACTTGGAGAGATAAAAATTTGAGGATGTGGTTGTGGTTATTTAACCAATATTGATTATGGCTAAACAATCCCAGAAATGTAAAACATAACAATAAAATAAAGTAAAATGCTGGGTGCTGGTGGCTCATACCTGTAATGCTAGCTACTTAGGAGGCTATCTGAGGTTTGTGGTTCAAAGCCAACCTGGACAAGAAAAACAAATATGTGAGGCTTTTATCTCCAATTGATCATAGAAAAAGCTGAAGTGGTGCTGTGGCTCAAGCAGTAGAGTGCTAGCCTTGAGTAGAAGAAGCTTAGGGACAGTGCCTAGGCCTAAAGTTCAAGGCCAGTATCGGCAAATAATTAAATAAGTAAATAAACAAATAAAGAAAACCGGGAAGATATCCAATTTTCCACGAGGAAAACCTGGTGAAACCTAGGAAACTGCTTTGCTTTGTGCCTGCTCCATATGAAGGGCTATCATCTAGTTGGTTAGAAATTCCCTCAGGAGCATATTGCACCAGTGGCTCCTACCTCTAAGGGAAAGCTTGGGAGTATAGGACATTAGCAAGCCTCTGGGGCTTTCCATTTGCATAAGTATTAAAGGTGAGAGGCTATCACTTTGCATATGCTAAGTAGCTAGGGACCTGGGAGGTGATAATTAAAATAAACTGTTTACATTTATAGTTCTTAGCTGACTGCTGTTTCATTAATAGCTTAAGCTATCGCAGAAACAAAGGGCTTAGGTTTTGTTAATGTATTTTCTTGCAGAAATAGAGCCCAGGATTCTTAGGTAGGTACTCTTAGCTAGAACTCTTTGATAATTAAATAGCAGTCTGTTGACCTTCATCTGGTGGTCCTTTAGTTATTCTTTAACAGCAGAAGACATATGAAGACTTTGTATTAACACATCACCAAATAGAGTTCCTCTATGGGCAGTCACCTTGTCCTAAATCAGCCATTCACCTTACCACCCCTTGGCTAATTTCCCTAGGGAGCCCAATAAAGTAATCCATCAACCCAGCTAGATGCTCTGCTCCAGAATGCTGTCATCCTTGACCCTCAACTATGCAGTTTAGGGAGTTTATTGCCTTCTTCTTCTCCCCTAAGAACTGTTCTCCTAAAACATCAGCGTGGGACCAGTCAGCTGTCCTTGCATTGCCTCCTCCACTTACTGTTTGGGATGAGATCCCTCATCTGCCCTCAACAGAGTTTCTAGAAAAGATCGCAAGACATGTATCTGTGCTTTCAGGTTAAGACCTTGGATTTTCTCTCACATGGTTGGCGGTTGTGCTACTCCGACATACACTAATTATGCCTAGAGCCTCATCTAAGACAATGGGAGCTTTGCAGAGATAAGCACCATTTGCCCAATCATCAATTCATTTATGTCTTAAGAAGAGTTATTCACTCTTTGTCTTGGTTACACATCCTAACACATCAACTTTTAGCAAATGAACAGTTAGAAAAGTTGTTCTCTCGGGATTTGGTACATTTGTCTTCTGCAAGTGACTAATATGGCCTTTATTTTAAAATATTTTGCACTGTTATAATGAAATACCTTAGTCAGACTATGTTTTAAAGAAGCTCATTTAGCCCATATTTTGGAGGCTAAAAGTCCAAACAGCATGGCACTATTGGATGAGGATCCCTTTTGGCTGCTTCATTTCATAGTAAAATGGTGCAAGATGTGTGGCTTCCTTCACTAGGAAGGAAGCCAGAGAGAGGCCAGGGCCCCATATCCCTTCCAAGGGCACCTTCAATTGTTCTGAAGGCCTCTCACTGGGTCCTACTTCTTAAAGGTCCAATCTGCACTTTAAAGACAGTCTTCAACCTATGAATCTTTGCAGGACAAGCCATACCCAAATCACAGCAGATTCAAAGTAGACATTCTCTAGTCAAAGTATTCTCTTCATGGCCCCACTTCAAAACCAGTATCTGGGCTCCATAGAATACTAGTTTATGTTGTTTTGTGTGTGTGTGTGTGTGTGTGTGTGTGTGTGTGTGTGTGTGTTTAATTTCTCTCTCTCCTTATCAAAATCCAACTGTCCTCAAGCTCTTCAGTTGAAAAAGAACATTTTAGGTTGCTTAAAATATAGCTTGTTATAGATGTTCAATTTTAACCTAAGAGATTTAGATTCAGATTTGTTTACTCGGCCGGGAGTTTGGCCTAGTGGTTAAAGTGCTTGCCTAGCATGCATGAAGACCCGGGTTCTATTCCTCCGTGCCACATATAGAAAAACGCCGGAAGTGGTGCTGAGGCTCAAGTGGTAGAGCTCTAGCCTTGAGAAAGTCCAAGGACAGTGCTCAGGCCCTGAGCTCAAGCCCAGGACTGGCAAAAAAAAAAAACAAAAAAACAAAACTAGATTTGTTTACTCTTCATGATGTTAGGAAATTGCCATTTAAACATGCTCTCCTGGTCTATTCTATGGCGGAGGGCAAGTATATGTGTTTGGGAAGCATCGCTTTGAAATAAACTGTTTCAGTGATTGGAATTTTGAAAGGCTTTGAAGTTAGACATCTGGACAAGGAAGAGTACTTGAAGCTATTAAGGTCTGAAATTATTTTCTTTTGAGGAAGTTGGGGCTGTATGTTGTTTATTTACTAATATAGAAATTAAGAGTTAGATCATCTAAGTGATGTACCCAGAATGACGCAATTATTAACTGACAGAGCTAATATATCCATGAGCCCAATTCTAGCTTTCTCTGACACTAGACTTTCCTTAAGTTTCACAACAATAGGCCCCACAAACTGCCCCTGAAAACACACTATACAGCCACTCCCCTGAGAACATTGCCTAGGCTGGGTTCAGACCCATGCCAAGTTGTGTGATCTGTTTTGTTGTTGTTATTTTTTTGGCAGTCCTGGGCTTGGGCTCAGGATCTGAGTACTGGCCTTGTGTTTTCTCAAGGCTAGAGCTCTACCACTTGAGCCACAGTACCACTTCTGGTTTTTTCTATGTATGTGGTACCAAGGAATTGAATCCAGGTCTTCATGCATGCTACGTAAGCACTCTACCACTAGGCCAAACTCCCGGCCCCCGAGTTGTGTGATCTTACACAAGTTACTGCGTCTCTCTGGACTCCTGACTCACCATCAACAGGTCAAGAATAAAACAACTCACAGGGATACCTTGAGGAGTGACACATGTAAGGTTTTTTATAGAGCAGGGACTAACAGAAACACTTAGAATAATACATGCTTTGGATTGCATATTAAAATATCAATTTACGTGAGTCTGTTTTTCTCGGTTATTTTATCCTTTTGTTCCCAAACACATTTATAATCTTTCATTTATCATCACTCCAGAAGAGGTAGGGAGAAGTAGACTGCCCAGACTTCTTAAGTTTTCCTGAAGCTGGATCCTGAAGATCAATTAGATACCAACTAAAAGCCTTGGCAAGAAGCCTGGGCCGGGGCAGGGAAATCGTCCTGGGGATGAGGATTTGAGTTTCTGAAAAAGAGAGCAGAGCAAGGTCATTAGGTCCTGAGTGAAGAAGACAGCAAGGCTCACATTCTTAGGCCCTGAAATTGCCTGCAAAGATGCAAATACAGTGTTGAAAGGGAGACCCTCAGGAGGCTACCCGGATGCAGGTGATGGTGGTCATGAGGACCTTCCCTCCCACGTTTTTTGTTATTATGATACTCTCCAAATGATGGCAAAATCCCAAGTATTTGGAGGGCCTAATCTTCAGTGAGGAAGGCCCCAGGAATGAGGCTACTCTTCTGTCAGCTCCAAAAAGGGAACTTTAAGGTCAGAAAGTTGTGTTACAAAAAGCAAACAAAGTGTGGTGGTAAGCCACTGGGGCTATCTATGGCCAAGAGGAGGAAATTCTACCTGCCGGTACCCTCAAGTTGATGGGGTAGGCAGCAGAAGCTCAGACCTTCTCCCAAACACTTACCTAGCTTGTTGATGTCAGTAAACAATGTGTAGCAATGAAGAACAGCCTGTGGGGAAGGAAAGAATCATTGGAAATTTTGTCCTACCAAGCCAGCTGCAATTTTATGCACTGGCCTCAGATTCCTTTGTGTTAGTTATTCCTGCCATCTAGTGGCAGTAGTTTGGAACTAAAACACTCAGGCTAGAAACCAATTTTCTTTCCCATCTTCTTTCCTTCCATCTTTTATTTATCTGTTCATTCATGCATTCTTCCTACAGATGCCTTACAAAGACCTGCTTTGAGTAGCCAGGCCTCATGAATACAATAAGAACATATACCAACAAGTGATAAACTCTATCTTCAGGCCCTCTGAAACTTACACAAGTGAGGGAAGGTAGCCACAAATCAAATAAGAAAATACAAAAGTATGACTGGAATTTTTGTTGGTTGTGGGACTTGGGCCTGGGTGCTGTCCCTGAGGTCTTCAGCTCAAGGTAGCACTCTACCACTTGAGCCACAGCACCGCTTTGTTTTTCTGGTGGTTTATTGGAGATAAGGTAAGATTTTCATGGAGGTTTTGTGCCCAGGCTGGCTTTGAACCCTGATCCTCAGATCTCAGCCTCCAGAGTAGCTAGGATTACAGGCATAAGCCACCAGCGCCCAACTAACTGGAAAGTTTTTGTTTCTGGTTTTTGTTTTCTCCAGTCCTAGGGCTTGAACTTGGCCTGAACACTGTCCTTGGGTTTTCTAAACACTAGAGCTCTCCTACTTGAGCCATAGCACCACTTTCAGATTTTTCTGTATAGGTGGTACTGAGAAATTGAACAAGGGATTTCATGCATGCTAGGCAAGCACTCTACCACTATGCCATGCTCTTGCCTCCATGACTAGAAAGTTTTATAATGAAGAAATTGGTTTAAAAAAACACAGACAGGAATTTGATTGGCTAAGGGCTGGAGAGAGATTGGGGATGGCTTCCTAAAGAGATGCTGATTGCATATGATGGAAGACATGAGACAGCGAGATAGTCAGCAAATTGAGGCACAAGGACAGGGTGGGGGGATATGTTGAGTATGGGGGATAAAATAAGGTTTACTGCTCAGATTTCTGAATTTGGTCTATACTGACTGTAGAAGGTTTTTATTTTATAAACTCTAGTTATACAAAAGGGTTTCAGTTCAATGTGTCAGTTTATAAGTACAATGCATCTTGTTCCATGTCACCCCTTTTACCATTCTCTCCCATCTTTCCAACCTTAGCCATCCCCTCAATTTTTCTAGCTCCATTTTTACACATGTATATTTATTAAGACTGCATTCTCCTACTCTTTATCTCTCCGTTTATCTCCCCTTTCCCTTTGCCCTCACTCTCCTGACACTTTAAGTTCCGGCTACCTGGAACTACTCCTTTTGTTACATGGTAAATTAGTGGCTATAGAGCTTTTAGGATTTTAGAGTAAAGGGTGTTATGGGTTGAGACCAGGGTCTTGTGAATGCTAGGTAAAACATTGTAACACTGGGCTACAGCCCCCAGAATTGCCTCACTTATGAGTTGAAAAGTATCTATTATATGCCTATAGAAAACTCCAGCCAACATTCTCCTCAGTTGCACATAGGCTATTCTCTAGGACAGACTGTATGTTAGAACATAAGATAGCCTCAATAGATTTAAAAGAGTTCAAACTATACAGATTGTGTTCTGTGATCACAATGACATGAAATTAGAAATAGAATATGTAGGAAAATCCCAAGTATATGGAAAATAAGGCAGTATACTTCTAAATAACCAATAGTTAAAGAAAAAAATCTATCTGACAGTTATAAGTGGGAGAGCTCACATTCAGTGGACTTGGGGTTTATGCACTCACCTTTGTTTAGCAGGATCAGAGAATAAGCTGCTTTTTGTTTCAGAATGAGGCACTAGCTCTGTCATTCAAGGTATTATGCTGTGGAAACATAGCTCAGTTATGTGCCTTTTTATTTGCACGGCATGCTGAGACATGGAAAAACTTAAGGCATATTGTTGGTTTACTGTTTAGAATTAGTACACTTTCTTAAATTTGTGACTGCTCATCTTTCAGGTTTGGAAAAGTTCCCGCTATTGCTTGTTTCAAAATGAATTTTCATTTATATTCTCTACACTCTGTTTCTCTGATTCCTCGTAGCTATACAGTATATCAGTTCTCAGCACATACTCTTTGTTTTATGCTTTATTCGTAATCCATTGCTCTTTCTGCAATTCACTCGTGCAACTTTTTACTTAGTTTTTATTTGATTCCCTCTTGCTTCTACTAATACAAGTGAGTTATTATTTCCACTGGATGGATGTAATTCTAGATTTTCAAACAGATTTTGCCAAGTTTTTGAAAATTACTAAAAAATTGTATTTTGTAAATGGTATTGAACTTGTCATTAAATGCATATTTTGGGTAAAAAAAAAAATGTAGGCCAGGAGTTTGGCCTAGTGGTAGAGAGATTGTTTACCATGCAGGAATACCCGACTTTGACAACTTGGTACCACATACATAGAAAAGCAGGAAGTAGTGCTGTGGCTCAAGGGCAGTGCTCAGGCCCTGAGTTCAGTCCCCAGGACTGGCAAAAAGAAAAAAAAAAGATGTAGACAACCTGAGTCACCATGCATTAGTGGAGAAAGGATTGTCCAATGAGCAGAGAGGCAAAGTAAAGATACTGGAGTTACAGCCTATGCGTTTTCAGTATTCATTTCACTGTTTACATTTCAAACATTACAAATAAAGATGTAAAAATAAACAACATCCATTTAATATAACTCATCTTGGGACTGTTGTTAAAAACACAGTAAAATGACTGGGAAATGTTTAGGTGAGAACCTTACGGTAGACAAGTTTTTATAAATTTAAATATTACAAAGACACAGGCTCTTGGTACTGAAACATGCCTTATTTAAGCCAATGTGCAATAATGGAATATTGTATTTTAAATAATATGCGAAATATGTGAAAATTTACTACTGTATACAACAATATCTAATGGGAAAATTCTCCCTAATTTGGTGTTACTTCAGACAGGATGACATAAAACAAAGATCAAATGATACGTTATTGGTGAAATAAATAAAAGTAGAAAGTCCACTCAGGACCCTGGGAGAAAGTCTGGAGACCAAGTCTAAGGCGATGTCACCGAGTACAGAATGGGTCGCCTAAAGTTAAGTCAGTAAAGTCCGTTGCTATGGAGACAACGCTTTCAGTGAAGTGCTGAGAACCCTGGGGAAGAATGAGAAAAGCCTTGGAATTCTGACTTGAGCACCTGGAAGACTGGCAGAGGCATTTCATGAGCTCCACCGTTTACTTCTTTTCACTTTCAAAATTATCCCAGAGAAGGTCTTATTTGGGTCTGGAGCTTTTAAAAATAAAATTTAGAGACATAGCTTTGCGATGGCACATGGCAATATTCCATCAGACCCTAAGCACTAGCATAAACTTAATCCTTCTTATAGTCAACCGGTCATTGCAAGTTCATTTTCTCTTACGATCGATCCATGAGAAGCAATAACGAGAGGGCGCGCAGTGTCTCGGAGGGTATGGAGCCCTTTGATCTCTTTTAGCCCAGAGAATTCCATTCCTAGGTACTAAAGGACCGCTAAGGACTGGCGGACCCATAACAAAGATGGAGGCGACGGCTTCACCACGGTGACGTACAGCGCGGTGCATTCTGGGACAAGGCGCACTAGCCGGTTCCGGCCTGTTTGCCATCACTTCCGGCCCCGGGATGGCGGCGCGCACAGCTCTCTTTCCTGCCGTGGAGAGCTTAGAGGGGAAAAGATGCGGCCCTGAAAAGCCTCCCCGAGGGGATCGGAGCGCTGCCGGAGCGCGGACACCATGGAGAGCGAAGGTGGGAGGCCCGCGGCTGTCCTTGCCATTGTGACTGAACGTGCGTTTGCCCAGCGATGCCGGGAGTATCTCCAGCAGTGCGCGCTCTTGGACAGGCGGCACCGGGTGGGGACGCTGCCCGGCGGCACCGTGGCGATACCGGTGCTGGGGGACAGCCTCCCGGAGCAGCACCTGCAGGAGCTGAGGACTCGCGTGGCCCCCGGGAGCACTTGTGTGCCCACGCAGCTCCTGCCTCTTACCCCTTCCAAGAAGGCCTGGGGATGTTCGCCTGCCCGGAGACTGAGTCGTGAGTTGAGATGCTGGGCTGAGCGTCGGGGAACGACGTGGTCAGCCGAGTTAGAGGCCGATTTGCCCAGATCTTGGCAGCGGCACGGTGACCTCTTGTTGCTGAACGGAGACTGTTTTCGAACCAAGCCATGGGAAAGTCTGGAACCAGAACTCTGGGAGATTGTTGCCTCGGCCCTTGGCGTCCAACGTTTGGCCAAACGAGGACGAGTGTTACCTGATGGCACGCGAACGCCAGCAGTGACTCTGTTGCTAGGAGACCACGGCTGGGTAGAGCATGTGGATAATGGTATCCGTTACAAGTTTGATGTGACCAAGTGCATGTTCTCCTTCGGAAACATCACTGAGAAGCTGCGTGTGGCATCGCTGCCCTGTGCTGGCGAGGTGGTGGTGGATCTCTATGCAGGGATCGGTTATTTTACACTTCCCTTCCTAGTTCATGCTGGTGCCGCTTTCGTCCATGCATGTGAGTGGAACCCCCATGCTGTAGCTGCACTGAGAAACAACCTGGAAATCAATGGAGTAGCAGATCGGTGTCAAATACACTTTGGGGATAACAGGAAACTAAAACTTTCAAACGTTGCAAACAGGGTGAACCTGGGGCTGATCCCCAGTTCTGAAGAAGGCTGGCAGGTTGCTTGCCAAATGCTCCGACACGATACTGGAGGCATTTTGCATATCCACCAAAACGTAGACTCTTTCCCAGGGAAGAATCTTCAGAAGCAAGGAAGCAACCAAGTGGAGAAAGAACACTGGCCATATCCTCAGCAGATTGTCACCTATGAGCCGGGAAATGGAGACACCAGGGATTCCATGAGAAAAATAACATCACCAGCTGCCAAGCTAGAGTGGCAGAGGTGGGCAGAATCTGCAGAAACTCGAATTACCAATCTTCTTCAGCAGATGCATGGAAAACCATGGAAGACACAAATCCTGCACATCCAACCAGTGAAATCCTATGCTCCCCATGTGGATCATATAGTGCTGGATCTGGAATGCCGCCCCTGTCCTGTAGTTGGCTAGAGAGGTGCATCCTGGGACTGAAGGGGTCCATGAAGGGGGTTCATGCATCTGTTCAGGATGGGTTCTCACCCCTTTTATTTCCTAGTGATTGTGTGTGTGTGCGCACGAGAGAGAGAGAGAGAGGCAGAGACAGAGCGCGCAAGCTGTTAGCAGGATGCACATCACCACATCATCTATCAGTGGAAGTTGGAAAACTAGTATGGCTCATTAAACTAAAGCTCATTTGTGCAATCATGAATTGTGAATTCATGACCCTGCGTATGTGGTTTTCCTATTCATTTGGTCTTAGGTGTATTTCCAAATAAGGGAATTTCTTGGAACCCCTCTCCCCCATGTGTCCTATATAGTTGTACACAGGCACTGAATGATTTAAAGATAGGGATTGTTTCCAAAATTAGCCTAGCGGTCACTGAAGAAGTTTCTGCAATAGTCTAGACTAGTGTATGGCAGTATCACAGCGTGAGGTTGGTAGATATGAAAAAATTCACCCAAGGAATGGAAATCTGAATTTGGGCACTAACGTAACACTACTTTATTATTAATTCCTAAGGAAGGAGGGGGATGATTATTGTAATAAACTCCATTCCTCTCTTTTAGCATTTCTGAATGATTGTGTTTTGTGGGGGAGGTCCTCATGGACTTGTGTGATAGCTGTGGTTGCCATTTTTAAAGTATGGTTCAAATATTAGATTTGTATAAACCTCAGACTTTATCTACCTTCCCCAGCTAATAATATCAGGGACCACAAAAGATATAGCAAGGCAGAGAGTATAACTAGTGATAAGAGTGGTAGAGGTAGAAATAGGACCAAAGTTGGTATGCTCAGAAAATGCATCCTCCCTGAACAGTTGGGAACTGAGGTGGTAATGGTGTGTGTGTTAAAGATGATGCCTGGGTTATTGTGAGGATTAAAAAGCACAATGTGTTAACTCCCTGGGAAATGTTAGTTTTTACATGATCCCACTGTAAAAAGGGGCCTTATTTCTATTCACATGTGTCTGGGACTTGAGCTAAAACAGGGAAAAATGAATCAGAGTAGCATTAGAGGATTGAGGAATTGCCTTTCTTTCTTTCTTTCTTTTTTTTTTTTTTATTAAACAGTCCTGGTTTGAACTCAGGGCCTAAGGCACTGTTCTTGGGCTTTCTCAAGGCTAGAGGTATACCACTTGAGCCACTTACAGCTTTTTCTATGTATGTAGTACCGAGGAATTGAACCAGGTCTCTGCATGCTAGGCAAGCCACTCTACCACCAGCCCCAGGAATTGCCTTTTTGACATAATTTGTAGACAATGAACTGGTAAAATTCATTTGACCAAGAGGTGTAGGTCAAAGGCAGTAGCATGTTCTTTTTGTTTTTTTGTCTTTTCATAATTACAAGGTGATTTGATCATTTGATCACATATAATTTCAGAGAACAGAAACTGTTATACTATAAGGGCAGAAAAGATTACTATGAACATCCAGCATCTGTTGACACAGTATCAAATAAAGTGGGTAACTTCTAAAATAGAAGTGTTTCCACAAAAGCAACAGAAACACTGTCAAAAAACAAGGTAAGAAGTGGGTGTGATAACATTTGGTAGGAAAAATGAGGTGCTGAGCAGGCAGGCCCTGGAGAAAAAAATGCAAGCCCTATCTGGAAAATAGCTATTTGTAAAAGGAAGACAGGGGGGTATGGCTCAAGTAACAGAGCGCCTACTTAACAAGCATAAGACTGAATTCAAATCTTAGTACTGCTAAGAAAAAGTGTTACCTCTACTCTCTCAGTAGTGTCTTAGTACTCAGATCAGGTTTAATCACCAGTCTAGATTAACACTTGAATTTACTGTTCATTTATATCCTAATATTCATTAAGTTCTATTTAATGATTACTTCAAAAACAATCCTGATAGTGCTTCCAAAATTGCATATACACTTTGTTCATCTTTCATACTCAACCTGCACCTGCGTTTTCCACTTGAAGGAAATACATAGCCCATTGTTGAGTGTGTGTGTGTTTGTTCCCCATCTTTCCCCCACTAAGGAAGCTTAAGTTTAGAGATGTAATTTATAAAGCTTAACTGACTAGTTTCTCCTAGAATCTTGGAAAGTAATAGAAACAGTCCTCAGTAAATTTCTGTATTAATATAGCCAACAGTTGGATTTTGTTGCTTGAAAACAGTGACTTGACTGATGAGTATCCACAGAAAATTCACTTTATACATCTCCCATCTAAAAACTTTGAAAGCTACTAAAAGGCATTTTCAGTTGTTAAAGATAAATGGAGATGATTTTTTTGTGTGTGGTGGTACTGGGGTTTGAATTCAGGGCCTGACCACTTGAGCCACACTCCCAGTGGTGTTTTTTGTTTTTGCTAGTCCTGGGCTTGGGGTCAGGGCCAGCTTTGTTCTTGGACTTTCTCAAGGCTAGAGCTCTACCACTTGAGCCACAGCACCACTTCTGGCATTTTTTCTATGTATGTGGTACCAAGGAATCGAACCTGGGTCTTCGTGCATGCTAAGCAAGCACTCTACCACTAGGCCAAACTCCTGGCCCTCCCAGTGTTTTTTTTTTGTTTTAGATTACTTTTCAGATAGGGTCTCCTGATTTTGCCAGAGGCTACTAGCCTCAGACCTCAGTCATCCTACCTATGCCTCCCAAGACATGTTTTGAAAGCTTCACTATTTTGTCCTGGCTACTCTCAAACCACAATCTTTACACTTTCATCTCCCATATATCTGAGATTGCAGGCTCAGATTGTTATTTCTGAATACAAGTATTCTCTGCCCAGTTCATTCACTGGTGTGAATATACATGCAAACACACAGTTCTTAATAGACGAGGTAAACATATACCATGATTGTGCAGCTTTCGAGTCAATGTAGAAACAAAGATTAGATTCAGTATATTGTAACTATTTCTTTGAGATCTTTTAAGAATTCCTAAGCATTTTATAAGTTATTTCATCACTATAAGTTTAAAGATACTACTTTAAAATACTTGCTATATAATTCAGTTACACCTTTACTTTATAAATGAAGTGTTAGAAGACTTGGAGTAAGAGGACTGAGGTTTACGGCAAGTCCAGGTATACATACCAAAGACCTCTGTGGAACTTTGGTCACACTCACCTGTCATCTTGGCTCCATGGGAAGCTAGTATTGCGAGGAATGCAGACCCAGGCCATCAGGGCAGAAAAATATGCAAGACTCCATCTCACCAAAAAACTTGGTGTGGTGACACGTCCCTATCATCCTCATCTAAAATAGGTAGCTCTTAGTCCTGGGAGGAAGGGGTGAGCCCTTACCTCAACAATAACCACCAGTGGCTCATGGTATAATCCTACTCAGGAGATTGAGATCTGAGGATCGTGGTTTGAAGCCAACCCAGGCAGGAAAGCCCAACAGACTTATCTCCAATTAACCACCAGAAAACCAAAGTGGGGCTCAAAGTGGTAGAGTGTTACTCTTGAGTACAAAAGAGCAGGACATTGCCTAGGCCCTGAGTTCATAACCAACAGCACCACCACCAACAAAACTAGTGCAAAAAGAAAAAAGTGCAAAAAAGGGCTGGTGTCATGGCTAAGTTGTAAGAGTGCCTATCTAGCAAGCATAAGGCCCTTTCAATTCAAATCTTAGAACCATCCAAACCAATAATTATAGAGACCTGCTTGAAGTTCTATGTAAAATAAGATGGTTATATCACTACCTGAAAGGCCTCGGCCCTGACAGAATTTAGTCTGAGTTAGGAATCCTTGTAAATGGAGGCCGTCATAAATTTTGTCATCTTGCTCAGTGGCCATGCTAGTCTTCATAGTATGTTTTGTTAATCATCATTATTATAGTGAGTCACAGACACTCTTACAATATTTGTTCATCACACTAAGATTAGAAACAACAAAGCATTGATAAGAACAGAAGCATTTATTTTTTTCAATATATTTTTTATTGTAATTAATAGAAGGGTAACATTATATTCACCAGATAGAAGGTGCATTGCTTCACAAACATTGATACCCTTTCTCATGTCTTGGTCCCCATTTCCCTCCCCCCAACCCCACTCCTCATCTTGTCAGTATCATTTATTTTTTAAAAAAGCTTTTTAATATTTATATCTAACTTAAGTAAAAATAGAGGAAAGTCCATGAACTATTTTATTTTCATTTTGCACAATCATACTATAATGGTATTCAACTCCTGTGCCCTCTGTCACATTCTTTGAAATTAGTCTTTATGGACCCTTTTTTTCCCACAGTGGCTTCATTTAGCTTGAAGTAGAAAAATAAGAGATGAGTTGAAAAGCTCATTTACATCTATAATTACCCAGTTAGTAGCTAATTTGCATAAGCCTTCCTAATTCTCTCACCTTTTACCAAGTTTGTTTTCCTTTGGGAATTGTGTCATAAATACAATTACTCAGAGAGACAATTTAGGAAAAGAAATTAGATTTGAAGTAAATCACAATGAAGGCATTGCAATAAATGAAAGTACACTAGGAAATGGAATTAAGATGTGATGGCATTAGACACTGTGAAGACAGGCTAGTTATGACTCAGTAGTATAACTGGCTGTAGGTAAAACAAGAATAAAAGATGCCATTTTGGGGGGATGGAGGGTGTTCTTGGGGCTTGAACTCTGGGCGAGGGAGTTGTCCCTGAGTTCTTCAGCTCAAGGCTGGCTTTCTACCGCTTGAGCCACAGCACCATTTCCGACTTTCTGGTGGTTAATTGGAGACAGGAGTCTCATGGACTTTTGTGCCCTCAGATCTCAGCCTCTTGAGTAGCTGGGATTACAGGTGTGAGCCACCTGTGCCCGGCTAAGAGGCCAAATTTTTAACTTACAGCTTTAGATTCAAATCTTAGTTTTAACGCTTAGCAGTTCTGGACTTAGTAACAGTCCACTACTTTGTGACCTTGCAATTTATCTAACCTCTAGTTTTCTTTGTGAAGCAGGTATCATCATACCTACCAGAATAGGCCAATGAAAAGACTCCATTAAAAGAGACAGTACCGAGTATCTAGATGGATGGAGAGGGAAATGAAGCTTTGGGTGTTTTAGGGAAACAAACGTGGCTGAAGGTTCCGTTTCACACGTCTGACAGTGTAGGACCGCCGGCAGTAGCACACCTCCCCACTCTTGACAAACACGTTCTCTAAGAGCTTGGTGATTTGGCCGTTTGGAGTGGGGTTCTGGTAAAGGATCTCACCCACAGGGCACTGCAGAAGCCGCTTCGGAATAGAATCCTCAGGGAGTCAGGCTCTTAGCTCCTTATTGAACAAAAGTAATAACAAGCGCGTGGGCAGGCAGGAAGAATGGACTCACCGGCCCTGAAGAGGAAGCGATGTCCCGGTGCGCTGACCGCCGCGGCGGAGGGGACGGGACGGTCCCCGGGTCCCCCGGTCCCGCGGTCGGGGCGGGGGACGGAGGCTGGAGACGAAAGGGAGGTTCATCTTGGCAGCCCCCCCAGGCTGGCGCCCGTCTGGGCCGCCGGGCTCCGGCGCGGCCTCCTCAGCCTTTCTCCCTCCCGGTGGCGTGAAGCACCGGACACGCGCTGGGCTCTCATCAAGCCACGGATGCCCGTCCGCGTCAGCAGCGCCCGGGACGCGACTGCCGGGCTGACGCGCAGGCGCGAGGGGAGGGGGGCCTCCCGTGGCGGCAGGAAACCATGGCAACGCGCCGAGACTTTGTGCGCCCGGCGTGATGACGGCCTCGGGAGCGCCAGATTGTGACGCAGGCAGCGGCGCGGGCTTCACGTTCTCGCGCGACCGCGGGCACAGCCTCCGGGCCTCGCCACCGTAGCCAGGGCCGAGGCAGGCGGGGTCAAGATGGTGGCTCCGCGGGCGGGGGAGGCGGTGGAGGGAGGAGGAGCCAGACCATAGCCAGCCGGAAACACCGACGCCCGGAGACCTCCCGGGCAGCCGCCGCCGCCCCAGCCTCCGCCTCCGCCGCCTGCTCCAGCTCGGGAGACGCGGGCGGGCGGCGGGGCGGGCCGCCCGAGAGGAGAGGAGGGCGTCGGGGCGGAGCCGCCGCCCGAGCCCCCGCCCCTCCCGGCCGCCGGCCCGGGCCCTGCCCCGCGCGGCCCCGGTGTGGCAGCGGCTCTCGGTGGCGGAGGGGCCCCCCGCAGCAGCAGGTGCGGATGGCCCGTCAGCAGATGTGGACGGCGCTCGAGGTGGCGCTCCGGGTGCCCTGCCTTTACATCATCGACGCCATCTTCAACTCCTACTACGATTCCAGCCAGAGCCGGTTCTGTATCGCGCTCCAGGTCCTCCTCCGGCTCCTCGGTGAGGCGAAGGGGGCGCCTGCGGGCCGCGACGGCGTCCGCGCGCGCCGCCGACCCCCGGGAGGGGCCGGGAGCCGCGGCGGGGTTCCGGCGGAGCGCGTTCTGTCGCGGGTGGGGCGGTGCTCGCGCCGCCTCGTGCTGAAAGCCCCCCTCCCCGGGGTGGGGGGCGGCTCGGGGTGGCGGGGGCCCGGGACCGCGACCCGCGGATGCTCGGGGGTGCCGGCCTGGCCCACGGCCGGCCCGGGCCCGCCCAGTGTGACCTTGGGTTTGTGCCCAGGCGTGAGCCTCAGTCTTCCCTCTACCAGTGGATGAGTGCGTGCGTGCGTGCGGTCGGTCATTTCTGCTGCAACTGCAAACCCCGCAGGATTGCGGAACGTGTGGGGTAAATGACAGCCAAGCAAAGGACACAAGGGTTTTGAATGTCAGCCCTGGAAACCATTACCAGTAGCCCTCGTGTGGAAGGTTATACTTATAACCAGCCCTAAAATTGTCCGAGTAAAAGAGAAGCTATTGAAAACGAGCATGCACATTTGTCTAGAAAGTACGAGACATTCGCAGAATAGTTATAAATACATATATATATACATATATATATGTATATATATATATATGAAGACAGCCGTCGATCCTAGTTTGGTGTAGGTGAATGAAGGGTCCAAAGCGTTTTGTATTTCATTCGCTTTTCCATCCCCATTGCCCGAGTGAGAAGCAGTTGTGTTAGTTTTTTTGTTTTTTTCCAACTCCAGTAATTGCAACTTGGCATATTGGTTTGATGAGGTAATTCTTGTGATCAGTCTTTTGGTGGGTTTCTGCTTTTAAATGTAGCTGAAAGCGAGCTGACAGTAAGATTCTCCCTTACTAAGACTTTCTGAATTATAAGCCATCTGTTGCTTTATTCCTACAAAAGAAAAAAGAGTGGCAATAAAGACTGGATTTTGTTCTTAGCCGAAAAGAACAGGTTTTTGCAATTGTCTGTTACTTCGGTAGATCATTTTCGGTGACATTTTTTAATTTAACCTTAAACATCCCACAGATGGATGGTGGTATTCTCGTTTTACAAATTAAGAAACTGAGGGTTGGACAGGTTGTTTTTCTTTTGGTTCTTAGCTAGTAAATGGTTGCCAGAGCCTGGCCTTAAAAATATTTTGATACCAAGTATGGTTTACTTTCTGCTCAGTATGTTGAAATAGATACAGAATGGAACTGAAAAATGTGGACTTTTTTTTAAAGAATTTATTAATGTTGATTTTTACATCATATTTTAAATGACAAGTTTAACAAACAAGTGTTCAAGAAGGGAATCTCTATTTACAATCACTGGGACTTAGTATTTAGAACTTAATCAAAATTAGACTAAGGGTTTGTATGTCATAGAAACATATTAATTTAAGAAATAAAACATGTCTATAGAGTCATAGGTTGTGGACTTTTTTTTTAAGGGCAGGAATTTTTAGTAATCCATGGATACTTAATTTCAGCCATTCTTCTTCTGTAAAAGTCTGATAGCTCCAGTATCTGTAGCAGAAATGGGTTGGTGTTTGAGAGGAATATGCATATTCAGTCCAGCAATAGTGTATCACTGTCTATGAATGCCCTCATGGCATAGCTGCAGATTCCAGAATCCCTGGAGATTTGCTGAGTTAAAGCAGTGCTCTGCTCTGAGGCTAGGTAGACTGATTCAAGGAAACTGTTCTTTTCTTTTCTTTTTTTGGTGCCATTCTGGGATTTGAACTCAGGGCCTGAGCACTGTCCTTGGGTTCTTCTCAAGACTAGAGCTCTGCCACTTGAGCTACAGTACCCCTTCCGTTTTTTTTTTTTTTTTTTTCTGTGTATGCATTACTGAATTGAACTTGGGTCTTCATGCGTGCTAGGCAAGCACTCTACCACTAGGCCAAACTCCGGTCCCCAGAAACAGTATTTTTTAAATGCAAGTGTCGGAAGGTTAAAAATAACATTTAACAAAGTGAAGTTTACTTCTCTTCACCTTACTGTTGAAATAAGTCAGAGTTTTGTGTTTTGATAGCTTGAAAAACCTCAACCATTAAGGGCCATAAGTCTTGGTTTACTTTTGTCAAGACGGACAATGATGGCATCTTTTCACAGGATAGGACCCTTAGAGCTATTTATATGTTAATATTAGTAAGCTTGTTCACTTTTCAAAAATACTATAATCCTTCAGTTAAAACCATATTTTGTTATGCAATCTTCTAAAATCATCAAAATACTGGTTTAAAAATGTTCATTTCAGTATAGTCTCAGGATCAGACCTTTGCGATGAAAGTATTTTCCAAATCTGTCAACTGACTTTGCCTATACTGTGCCAATGTAATTATATACTATTGGTTTTTGTAAGAGTAAGAATTGGGAGGTGGGGCAGAGGGCTTAAAATCTCAACCCAAAACAGTGTCAAGTGCAAGTGGGTGTGTCAGGTACCAGACACCAACTTTGCTCCTTGCTTTGTGTCTTAAACTTGTAGACTTCTCAGTATTGCTATGTGTGAATCTCAGTACTTCTGAACCTTAAGAAGTGTTGAGTGCTACATGAAACTCAGTGCAGAGTAACATCATGCTGAAGTAGCAAGTTTAAGTCCAAGGCAGAAAATACTAGCATGGGAGTTTGTTTTAATAGTATTACTCATATGATGATAATTTGTTGAGGTGGCCAAGGACTTTTTAAACACAAAAGAAAACTAAGACATTACATGGGAAAATCTTATAAATTTGAGTGCATGAAGGTGAAAAACTTCTTTATCCTTAATCCTTAAAAATGGCAAACGAAGGGGAAAATAGGTGCATTATGTATGATTATAGTCCCAGTAAGTATTCTCTGTTAATTATATGTATACATATTCCCACAAGAAATGGGTCTGGCCATTCACAGCAAACAGAATGCCAATGGTCAGTATGAAAATGTATTTAGAATCTCATTTATAAGGAAATACACTCAAACCAGAATTTTGCTTTTTAGATGGTCTAGAGTTCAGTGTGTGATCAGAAAGTGTTTTAGCAACTGTATTTACCTATTTAGTTAGGTATTTACACAATTTAACTTATAGCTATATAGACTAACCTATATAGACTAAACTATGGTTTGAAATAGCTAGTAAATAGGTTATGAAACCACTTGCCACTGTCAGCTGACATCTATATACCTTTCAACTCACAATTCCAGTTGTGGGGGATTGGGCCTCGAGATTATAGTTGCACAAAACTATATTCATAGCATTACTGGAAATAACAAAACAGTGAATTTCATAGTTAATATAAATATGTAATAGAAATCTGTGCTAGATCTAGTTACAAGAATGAGAATTATTTTTGGTGCTGTGGAAAGATCTGAGCAAGGGACCAAGAGTGTGGTAGAGTGTGGTTGTAGAGTGCTTGCCTAGCATGCATGAAGACCTGGGTTTGATTCCTCGGTACCACGTACATAGAAAAAGCCAGAAGTGGTGCTCAAATGGTAGAGCTCTAGCCTTGAGAAAGCCCAAGGACAATGCTCAGGCCCTGAGCTCAAGCCCCAGGACTGGCAAAAACAAAACAAATAACAACAAAAAAAATGTGAGCAAACCTTTGAAGTGAGAAGTCAGAAGTTGAGCAGAAGTAACTACAGATGTCAAAAGATAGGTAGGGCTTTCTCAACAAAATCATTGACATTTTGAACAGGATAATTTTGCATTGGAAGAATACTGGATTTTTAGCATCCCCATTCTCTGCCTGCTAGATAGATGCCAGTAATGTGCACCCATGTGTATACACACAAACACACACACACACACACACACACATGCACAACTCAAATGTGATTGTTCACTTATATGGAAAAAAATTACACTGATTAATATGAACAATTAGCTCTAGTGGAACTAACACCTAAATGTGAAATATTGAACTTTAATGTATGTGAAGTATCTTTTTTCAAGCTTAAAAAGTGAATTTATTTTAAAAAGTGAATTTTTTAGAAATGTGTGAAAAATATATAACAATAATTATCAGTAAGTTGATATTAAATTTTAAAAGCTCTTGCCAGCTGCCAAGTGGCTTATGCCTGTAATCCTAGATACTCAGGAGGCCAAGATCTGAGGATTGCTGTTTGGAGCCAGCCAGGACAGGAAGTTTGTGAGACTCTTTATTTCCAGTTAACCACCAAAAAGCTGAAAGTGGAGTTTTGAGCAAAAAAGTTCAGAGTAGCACCTAGGCCCTGACTTCAAGCCCCAGGACACACACAGACACAAATTTAAAACCTCTTAAGCAATAAAATGTGCATTGATTATATATGAATGTATGTTTTAATGCCAGTAAGACAGTGTAATTATATAGTTTTTCCTACCCTATGAGTCTCAAATGCCTCTGCTTACCAAAATGTGTGTGTAGATCTCTCCCCATTAGCAGCCAATTCTGAGTAGATTCTTCAGAGACCACTAGTGGTTGTCTCTTAATTCAGTTCCATGCTATGATGCCATCTACCTAAAGGTACCATGATATTCCCATGAAACTACCCCTGGATTCAGATACCAGTCATGACAATGGGGTGTGGCCTGTATTTCTAACTTAAGGGACAGCATTTCCTTTTGCTTCTTTACAGATCATTTAATGTGCTAGACTGTAACATAGAGCCCTGTGAAAACACTATATTTGTTCTTTTATTATAGTTTCTTTTACAAAGGACATGAGCACATGTGGAAAAGACAGATGGGCAGGAAAGAGTGGGGTGAAGATTGGGAGGAATATAAGTTGTCTCTACCCTCTCTTCACCCATCAACCTCTAGGAACCTCCACTTGTCCTGAACTCAGAATTCAGTCTTTTTAGGGGGGGTTTGTGGAAGTTTATTAGTATTCATACATAATTAAGTCATCGGCCACTGATTTAGGCACTGAACTCAATTACCCTTCTTCTTCCCAGAGTCCAGCCCCCATCCTCAGCCCCAGCCCTCTATCATCTCATGGGCATCTCATGGACATACAAGACAGCCACCTCATCACTCTGTTTCAAGGATTTTAGGAACTGTTAAGTTAGGAATTTGGATGAGGACCAAATATTTACATTTCACAATATTACAGAAAATGGATTGTCTGGGTTCAGCTTTTTTTTAAAAGAAATCTTATGTTCAAACACTGTTAATAAGAATGTTTTTGTTATAATCTTGTGAAAGTGTATATGCAAAAGGCCAGGATATTTTGTTGTTTCTATTTTACTGAAAATGAAAGTTTGAGAGCCCCCCCCCCCACCTCAGTGTCCAAGGTGATTTTTTTCTAAAGGTTTATTGGAGTTGAGTCTCATGGTCTTTAGTGCCCGGGCTGTTTCTGAACCATGATCCTCAGATCTCAGCCTCTCGATAACAGGAGGCGTGAGCCACTGCACTCGGCTCCAAGGTGATTTAAAAACAAATAATAAATATACATCCGAATGAGAAGTTATCCCTGGGCTTAATTTCCTTGGACCTGTAGGTTCAAGAAAGTTTGATGTGTCAAGTTGTGAAGAGCCCAGGGAACTTAGATCATCTTAGTGTTCCTCACGAATCACTACAGAAAACATTACTTTGGAGACTTACATGAGCAGTTGATTTTATTTCCTGTGAAATGAGAGTTGATTCTGTCTGTGGAAACATGACTATAAAAGAAGAGTAGAGGGACTGGGAGTTTGGCCTAGTGGTTAAAGTGCTTGCCTAGCATGCATGAAGACCCGGGTTCGATTCCTCGGTACCACATACATAGAAAAAAGCCGGAAGTGGTGCTGAGGCTCAAGTGGTAGAGCTCTAGCCTTGAGAAAGTCCAAGGACAGTGCTCAGGCCCTGAGCTCAAGCCCAGGACTGGCAAAAAAAAAAAAAAAAAGAAGCGTAGAAAAACTACCTATTTACGAACTTATTTTAGAGGTAGAATTAAAACAAGTATATGCTCTTCTTGAAGTGATCTCTCTTGTATGTTGGGAATATAATTTTGTATTTAAGTAGTTGTGCAGTAGAGTTGCCACTGAGAATATAATTTTAAACAGGAAAATAGCATTAGGTTGTTAACTGGAGGGCAAAACTAGACTTGCAGGTTGTAATCTCAGCACATTAATCTTTATCTTTTTTCTTTTGATACATTCGCACAAAGAAAAATGTGCATTTTATCCAAAGGTAGTTCCAATACTCAAATCATCTTTCATTTCTACGTAAAAGTACAACTTCAGGGGAAAAAATGCAGAATACGAAGACTGCTTATACAATTACCGCAAATGCCATGAATGGCTGCCGGTGCAGATTAGCTTACCATTTTATGAATAGCAAGTTGATTTTAAAAAGAAAGTTACAGGTCTGGGAGTGTGACCTAGCATTTGAGTGCTTGCACAAAGCCCTGGGTTCGATTCTTCAGTACCACATACACAGAAAAAGGAGGAAGTGGTGCTGTGGCTCATGTGGTAGAGCTCTAGCCGTGAGAAAGCCCAGTGCCTAAGCCCTGAGTCCAAGCCCCAGGACAGGCCAAAAAAAAAGTTACAATAGCTGCTTGCTTCTCTCCTTTTAAGTAGTGAATCTATGCAAAACAGTCAGTGGCTCACATCTGCAATCCTTGCTGTCTGGGAGATCGAGATTGAGGGGATCATGATTTGGGGCTAGCAGGGGCATACACATTATAGCTGGGTATGGTTACATATGCCTGCCATCCACATGGGTGCCTCGGCAGAAAATGAGACCCTATCTCAAAAATAACCAGCACAAAAAAGGCCTGGTGTCTGGATCAGCAGTAGAGCAACTGTCTCAACAAACGAAGTTTTGAGGTTAAACCTCAGTACTGCCCCTCCAAAATCAATTAAGCTTTGTGTCAGGAAAAAATGACCTGGTATGATGGTCAGTTTCTTGAAGGAACTAGATTTTTGTTTGTTTTTAAACATGAAACTGGCTATGAAATGCTCCCATTGCAGCTTGTAGCATCTTTCTTGAGACATGCTGATGGCAAGGTGGCTAGCTAGATGTTTAGTTTGTGGCATTTTAGATTTCTCAGCTTTGCCTTATCCTCTCATAGATTTCATTTTTCCTTCAGTCTTTGTGTGTGTGTGTGTGTGTGTGTGTGTGTGTGTGTGTGTGTGTGTGTGATTGACTTTAAAAACACAATCCACATGTGACAAACATCATTTATCCCAGTGAATACTAATTGTTATTTTGTGGGATCCTCTACAAGGTACCATCTTTGCTGGCTTATCAGGAAAACATTGTGTACATAATAGAGTAGCTGATGCCTAGCAAAGACTACAAACTACAGGGTCTGGTGGTAGCTTTGTTGAGTTCTTTGGGTATGCTGAAGGAACAGTAACTCTCAATGAAGGTAGGATTTGAGCAGACAGGAACTGGGGCAGATTGGGAATATCACTCCAGCAAAGAAAGGAATGTGTTTGGGGAACACAAGTCTAGGACATTGGTGGTGTGGGGTGTGTGTGTGTGTGTGGAATGTCACTCTAAAGTAAATTAGGTCCTTTAATTCCAGAACATGGTTTAAACCTGTAATTTTAGAACTATGAAGAATAGAGGAATAAAGGCATTTTGGTTTGCCATATGGATGTGGATGAGTTTTTGAATGGAGACAATTAGTTGCTGTCATTGAGCAAAGGGAATTAAAAATGTTAGCGTTTGGCCATTAACTAGCAACGTGTGAAGGTAACGGCCCACAGCAGCTTTAAGCGCGTAATAGTAATAAGAACAAGCTGGTTCAAAGCATCAGGTTTAAGGCACGTTAGTCTTTAGATGTTGAGTTTTGTAGTTAAATGTAAGAGTGGAACTAGGTGAATATTTTGATGTCCTCAAAGTTGACAGTGTTTGCTCTATAATTGATATTTCAAAATTACTATTTTTTTGGCAGAGAAAAAAAGTCCAGGTATCATGTCATTATCAGACTGCTAACAGTGGTTACCTGTAAAGGCACAGATTTATCACCATCTTTTTTTAATGGCCTGTTTTTTGAATATTACTTTTGTAATTGAATGGAATGATTGACTGTTATAGAGAACATTTCTGAAATTTGAAGGAAAGCATGTTCAGAAAAAAGTTGGACCTCCTAAACGAGTTGGACCTTAGAGAATCTTTGTATTTATAGAGCAGAAAAGTAGGAGCTGGCCTGAGTTCACAGTTGAAGTAGGTGGAAGTGTGAAACTTAAACCCAGTTTCCTAGAGAACACACAGGAACATGTGTTTCCTATTTGGGTCATTATTGTCTCAGTGGAATATTATCATTTTTTTCAGTGGAATTACTTTCTGTTCCTTATTGCTTATGAATGATATCTTTTGAGTTTTAAGGCTTATTGAAAAGTGCATGGCATTATAGGTATTGTCCCGAGGATAATTTAGTAGTGTGCTTGGATGTAGAGTTACTATACAATTACTTTGGAAATTAGAAAATGAGTATTAAAACACACACACACACACACACACACACACACACACACCCATCTATAATGTTTGTGTGGCCTCAGACTCTTGACTTGACAAAACTTTATGGATCCTTAAGTGTAAATTATCTCAAGGCTTTCTGTCCATAACTTTGAAAATATTCACAAAGAAAATCGTAACTATTAATGTGAACAGATGCTTCAAAATATTTCATCAGTAACCTTTCCTTTTTTTCCCTCCTTTAGGGATATTTGTATCCAGTATTGTTCTGATCTTGTCGCAACGATCACTTTTCAAGTTTTACATGTACAGCTCAGCCTTTCTGTTAGCCGCAACTTCAGTGTTGGTGAATTATTATGCTGCTTTGCACATTGACTTCTATGGTGCCTACAACACATCAGCTTTCGGGATTGAGCTGCTTCCTCGGAAAGGGCCCTCACTGTGGATGGCACTCATTGTTCTACAGCTAACATTTGGAATTGGATACATCACACTACTCCAGATTCAGTCCATCTATTCACAATTAATTATTTTGGATCTGTTGGTTCCTGTAATAGGTTTAATCACAGAGCTACCATTACACATCAGAGAGACTTTAGTTTTTACCTCATCCTTGATCCTCATATTAAATACAGTGCTTGTCTTGGCAGTGAAACTTAAGTGGTTTTATTATTCTACACGATATGTTTATCTTTTAGTGAGGCACATGTATCGAATTTATGGATTACAGTTATTGATGGAAGACACATGGAAGAGGATTCGTTTCCCAGATATACTTCGCGTCTTCTGGCTAACAAGAGTTACAGCCCAGGCTACAGTGTTAATATACATTTTAAGGATGGCAAATGAAACTGAGTCCTATTTTATTTCTTGGGATGATTTCTGGGACCTCATTTGTAACCTTATAATTAGTGGATGTGATTCTACCCTAACTGTACTGGGCATGAGTGCTGTAATTTCTTCAGTAGCCCATTACTTGGGCCTTGGAATATTGGCCTTTATTGGATCAACTGAAGAAGATGACAGGCGGCTTGGCTTTGTAGCACCTGTTTTATTTTTTATTTTGGCTCTTCAGACTGGTTTAAGTGGGTTAAGGCCAGAAGAGAGACTTATTCGCTTAAGTAGAAACATGTGCCTTTTATTAACTGCAGTCCTGCATTTCATCCATGGAATGACAGATCCTGTATTAATGTCTCTCAGTGCCTCCCATGTGTCATCTTTTCATAGACATTTTCCCGTGCTGTTTGTCTCTGCTTGCCTGTTTGTCCTTCCTGTTTTACTCAGTTATGTTCTCTGGCATCACTATGCACTAAATACATGGTTGTTTGCAGTAACAGCCTTTTGTGTGGAACTCTGCTTAAAAGTAATTGTTTCTCTCACTGTTTATACATTATTCATGATTGATGGCTACTATAATGTCCTCTGGGAAAAGCTTGATGATTATGTCTACTACGTTCGTTCAACAGGCAATATTATTGAATTTATATTTGGAGTAGTGATGTTTGGAAATGGGGCTTATACTATGATGTTTGAGTCAGGAAGTAAAATTCGGGCTTGTATGATGTGCCTACATGCTTATTTTAACATCTACTTACAAGCAAAAAATGGCTGGAAGACATTCATGAACCGTAGAACTGCCGTTAAGAAAATCAATTCACTTCTTGAAGTAAAAGGGAGCCGCTTGCAAGAAATAGGTGATGTATGTGCAATCTGCTACCATGAGTTTACAACATCTGCTCGTATTACACCTTGTAATCATTATTTCCATGCACTTTGCCTTCGGAAGTGGCTGTACATTCAAGATACTTGTCCAATGTGCCATCAAAAAGTATACATTGAAGATGATATCAAGGATAATTCAAATGTGTCTAACAACAATGGATTTATTGCACCCAATGAAAATCAAAATCCAGAGGAAGCTATAAGAGAAGAAGCTGCTGAATCTGACAGAGAATTAAATGAAGATGACAGTACTGATTGTGATGATGATGATGATGATGACGATGTTGATGATGATGATGTTCAAAGAGAAAGAAATGGAGGGATTCTGCCCACAGGCGCAGCAGCTGAAGAACTTGTTAATGATGACACTGATTAAAATAGCATTTACTAATCATTGAGGTATTCGTTTAAAATTCAGTTCATCCAAAATGAAGTAATATGCTTCACTTCAGTGTGTAACCAAGCACAAAAAACAGTATCAATGTTGAATCTGTGAATGGTTTTCCGTTTACTGTGATGTGCTACTGTAAATATACCTCTTTAATTACTTCTGGTCTCTTTGGTGACCTATTTAAATTTGTGTACATTATTGTACATAGAATAAAATGTTTTCACGTTTTTATGACAAAATTTGAACAAATAGCTTTTTAATAGATGTAATGATCATAAGGTGCGTCAACTGTGCCAAAGATTCCTCAATGAAATTTTATAATGCATCCAACTCGGGGCACTAGTTTTTCTTAAGAATGAGTGGGCGACTGCAAGTGTAAAATCAAGAAATCACACAAAAGTCAAATGTGTAAAGTGATTTGGTGTAGAGGAGAAAGGTTCCAGAGTATCAGTCCACTAGAAGTAATTAAAACTTTCTTTGAAATGTAAGTAGCTGAAATGTCAGTTCAGCTGAGTTCAGAAGGCACAAGTCAAAGGTAGAATTGAGAAATAGGCTTGTGTCAACTAAACTTTGGTGTAAACCAGAATGTGCTGTAGATATTTTTAGGTAAAATAGCCATTTTGTGTTTGCAATTATGTCATAAAATTGTCCTTTCAGACTTGATGAGATTACACAATAAAAATAGTGAGGCATTAAGTGAATGTCCCTAAATAATGAGGGGAGGAAAGTTGGTGCAGTGATACATCTTTAGCATCTACCAGAGAATTTTCTTTATTGAACATACACTAAGTTTCACCATGAAATTTCACATATGTGGTGGAAAATGGAAGACATGCAAGTTAATATTAAGAAAAAAATACTTTAGTGGTGTTGTTGTATAATGTATTGGCTAATTCCAGTGGATCTTCATCTCTTACTGCTGACATTATCTCCAGTATTTGACTAAAAAAAAAAAAAAAGAATGGTTAGCTTTAGCTTCTATGAAGGTCTTCTCTTTTAGAGATACTAGCACTTTTCACATGGTATATTGAAAGGTCTAACGTTTATCAATACATAAATTTCACTTATTACCAACAATTAGAGACAGTTTTAGAGCCCACTTCTATATAAACAGAGTCAAGTTCAAGTAAATTTTAAAACTGGCCAAATTATACCATAATCATGGGGTTAGCCTAATAGAAATGAGTCCTTTGAAGCTTAGGTCCTAACACATTCTTTAGTGGGCTATAAGCATTTTTTAAGTGTACATTAAAGAGAAATGTACACAACACCTGCTTAGGGTGCCTTTCTACGTTTGGTTTAGTTTGATTTACATTTGTTAGGAGTGTAGTGATGTTACCCAGAGGATAGCACCCAAAATTGGAAAGTCATTGCTTACTGAACCTACTCCTTTAGAAGCAGCAGGAAATGGCTCCATGAACTGGAAGCACAGTGACAATACTAGTACTGTGCTTGCTTCCTTGCAAGACAGAGGTCCACTTTTCAGTTTCTTTGTCTAAAATAATTATCAGTATTTCCTAGTATTATTATAGAGGTAAGATTTTTTTCTTTTTGGGGGGTGGGGTGGGGGGTCAGTTGCAAGGCTTGAACTCTGGGCCTGGGCACTGTCCCTGAACTCTTCAGCTCAAGGCTAGCATCTGCTAGTTGAGCCATAGTGCCATTTGTGATTTTCTAGTGGTTAATTGGAGATAAGAGTCTCATGGAGTTTAGTGCCCAGGCTGGCTTTGTACTGTGATCCTCAGATCTCAGCCTCCTAAGTAGGTAGGATTACAGGAATGAGCTACTGGTGCCTGGCTTTGAGGTAGGATAATTTTTATGCATGAAAGTTCCAGTCCAAATTAAACTTGAAATATTCTGTTAAGCTTTTGTTTTCTGTGGATATCCTAAATATGAACACCTAAAAGGCATTAAGAGTGGAGATTAACTGGAATTAAAAAAAATGTTCTGTATTAGTGACATAGAAGTATATATATATACTTGTTAGCATACAAACCAAACTGATTACACTAGATGTGTGCTATCTGAAAAAATACATTAAAATCTAATACCTAAGATATAGTAAACTATTTTTTCTAAGTAAACTTTAGAAGTTGTCCTCAATGTACTATAAATTGGATTCTTAAGTAGTGCTGGTGATGCTGCATAATTTAGAAGTTTGCAATGGCTTTGCTAAGATTATATGGTAGGGAATAATTGCTTTATTCGTATGTAGAAACTTGCTGCCATAGGTCTGTTGGTGTTAGATGTGAAGTTTATAGCTAGTTGCATTTCTTTTGCATCCAAACTGTTTCTGTGTAGCTTTCATGGTCTAGAGCTACAGTTACTCTAAAAAGAATGTAATAGCTTTTGTTTACTGTGGCACTCTTAGGCTAGGCAAAAGTTTTTAAAGTCTTGCAAGATCTCCTTTCCACACCTGATAATCAGTTATTCCTTAGGAGGGTGGGGGGGAAGAGAATTGTTCTGCTTTGAATCTTTTTGTTTCCTGATAAGATCTAAACTATTATTAAAGTTAGCATGCAAGAGCCCTAAGGACCTGGCCTTGCTTTGCCTTCTCAGACTTGACTCACACATACCCTGTGTACCCTGCTTTCTCCACACTTAAGTTCATTGTTCCCCTGGAGCCTCCCATGCCACTGTAGAGTGCCTTTGCTCAAGGTGTTTGGCTCAACTCCCAGTCATACTTTGTAAACAGCTGAAATGTCACCTTAGTAAAGTACTCTCAGTTCCCTCAGGGAAGACAGTTGCTATGTTTAAGGTCCCAGTCATAGATTTGTACCTCTGTAACAGTTGCATGATCTTGGACTCTTGTCTGCCCTCAGCTTGGGGAAAGCCAGGGTCCCTGACAGTCTCCGAGTGCCTGGCACAGCTCCTGACATAGCAGGAGCGCCAAAGAATTTATCTAAGTGGAGGGATGATCTCTATATAGATAAGTACAGGTAAAACTGCTAGCAGAATGGACATGATAAAAATGAATCTGTAAATAGGAATTAACTTGCCAGTTAGCAATTAGATCAGAGACATATGTGTGTGAAACATTTACATTTGTCAGGTTTTAAATGCTGGCTTTCCCAGGCTATACCCGCATAGCTAATTGAGCAAGTCTTCATGATTGTAATTTCATAGTTAACAGTCTTGTATTTAAAAACATCTTGAAATTTTGCCTTGCAAAGGTACAGCAAAAGTGAACAGTTATAATTTTATATAACATTAAGACAATTAAGAAAACTAAATCTGAATATAAAATTAGCCTCTACTATTCACTTGAAGCTACTGCTAGCAAAAAATTAGTTTCTCATCTAATATCTTTTCAGATCTCCAAATTTATTATTAGAAATTGCCTTTTCTGCTTGACTTTGCTACTTTCATAAGGTGATTTTTTTTTTTTTTTTGGCCAGTCCTGGGCTTAAGCTCAGGGCCTGAGCACTGTCCTTGGATTTTTCTCAAGGCTAGAGCTCTACTTGAGCCTCAGCACCACTTTCGGCATTTTCTAAGTATGTGGTACCAAGGAATCGAACCCGGGTCTTCGTGCATGCTAGGCAAGCACTCTACCACTAGGCCAAACTCCCGGCCATAAGGTGATTTTTAAAAATATTTTTTACTAACCCCCTAGAGGAATTCAAGTAAGTTCCTCACTAAGGATTTTTTTAGGTGTTTGCCAGAGCCACCAGGCTAGCATGATATTAAAGGAAAAGAACTTCTCGATTTTTTTTTTTCCTTTTGGTGGTATTCAGGTTTGAACTTAAATGGCTTCATGCTTCCAGAACTTTTTTTAGCTTTAGTGATTTTTCAGGTAGGATCCCAGGCTGCCTAGGCTGGCTGGGACGGCAGGCTTCACACCAAGGCCTTCCAATAGCTGAGATGACAGGTACAGATCACTCCTGGTTAATTTGTAGAGCGGGAATCTCAACTATTTGCCTGGGCTGGCCTCAAACCCTGAGCCTCCTAATCTCCACATCCAAGTATCTAGAGTTATGGAGATGAGCTGCCACACTTTTTTGCATTGATAAATTTAAGATATAGCTTAAATTAGTCATTCAATTACTTTTTTGGGGGAGGGGGTCATAGGGCTTTCCCGAGCTTTATAGCTCAAGGCTACTGCCATATCCCTGGGCTTGGGTGTTATCCCTGAGCTATTCAGCTCAAGGTTACCACCCTACCCTTGAGCCAAACCCCACTTCCCATTTTCTAGAGGTAAACTGAAGATAAGCATGCCAGGTCCTTTTGTGTTCAGGCTGGCTTCGAACCTTGATCCTCAGATCTCAGCCTCCTGAGCCGCTAGGATTACAAGTGTGAGCCACCACACCTGGCTCATTCAATTACTTTTAAAAATGGTATATTTAAAAGGAATTATATCTAAACAGTCCAGTATTTATATGAATATGTTGTACATATTGGAAACCATGTTAGGCTGATAGAGGACATACATAAATTACCTGATTGTATGAACAAAACAAACTGTATGCCACTAAACTGGTATAATCAACTTTTCCTGCTTAAGATTCTTTTCAGCTCTTTGACAGATGAGTTATAGCCTCTCCACATATTCTATATATTGTCACAGAATGAATCTGAGTTATTTTTAGGAAATACAAAGTTCTTTCCCCTCATCCCCACCCCCCTTTTTGGGGGGGAGGGGGTGGGAAAAGGAAATCCCAGTACCTGTCATTTGGTCCTGAGGCTTAGAGAAATGTTACTTGAATTGGGTTGCCAAATGATTTAAAATGCAGGTACCATCTGTTAAAGAACTGCTAAGGATCAGTACAGACTGCAGCAGGGAAGGTTCAGGAGAACAGAACTCAACCAGGTCAAGTGAGGGGCAAAATGCACAGCTTTTAGGTCTTTTTCCCTTCTATGAAATCACCAATAACAAGTTCATACACTGGAGCTGTAAAACCACACAGAAGCTGAGAGCAGCAATTCATGTGTCACACTTCAAGTCATTTTTTATCGAAGGGGTCTTTGACCTGAACTTAAACTTGGGTCATAGTGATGTGTCAATGTAGATTCAACCGCTATATCAGAACTGACTTGAACTTGATTTGGATTTCTCACAACTTCTGCCCTTGAGTTCATTCTGTAAGTGGCATTGGGAGGTGGTTTTCAATGATTCTGAAGGTTGAAAAAGCAAAGCACTTACATTATATGGCAGGGTTCATTTCTGTCTTTTAAACAATGTCCATGTTCCCACTTCTTTTTGGTAGGAAATGAAGTTTTTATATATTTTGATCCAGCATGTGTACTTTTGACTCCACACCAAGGTGCATCTAGTTAGGCAGAAAAAGAAATATTAATGGATTTACTTTTTCTTTTGGCAGTACTTTTTCTTTTCAGGGTCACAAACTTGCTAGAAGAGAGCTCTACCATAGTCACATCAAAGCCCTTTACAGCTCTAGTTATTTTTCAGATGAGGTTATGCAATTTTGTCCATGGCTGGCCTTAGCTTGCAATGTAGACTATGCCTCCAGCCTCCTTTGCAGCTGAGATCGCAGGCATACTGATGTATGCCCAGCATATTTGTTATAGGGTGCAGATAAAATGCTAAGTTTTTGCCTGGGGAGATACCTCCCTTTCTAGGCCTCCCAAGTATCTGGTATTAAAGAATATGAGCCACCATGCCCAGAGGCTTCCAATGGCAATATAACAGAAACCAGTTTTTAAAAAGCACAAGGTAGAATTCTAGGCTGCATATCAAATACTTTCCAAAACTTTTCTGCTGACAGTGTATGAGCAAGTGGTTGAGTGAGTGTATACTTAGCAAACATGACATAAAAACATTTAAAGTACATTTCTCTATTGCCTCCATGGAATGTGAAACTAGTGCCTTTGAGTACATATTTAATAGGTGCAATAACTTACATATTGTATCACTGCACCTTTAACAAAATCATTTTGTTTTCATGACTACACAAGTGTTTAAAAACAGAATGGCTCAGTCTTAGCTCTACCAAATATGCTGTGGAGTGAGAGCCTTGAATTAGGGTTCGTAAATAAGTTTTAGGTTTAAACCTTGATTTAAGAAGGATCACAAAAAAATTTCACACTAAGACAATTTGGTTTATATTTTTGTAGTGTTATAGAATCAAGCCATTATAAAAATGGTGGTGTGGGCTGGGAGTTTGGCCTAGTGGTAGAGTGCTTGCAACCCAGGTTCGACTCCTTGGTACCACATACATAGAAAAAAGCCAGAAGTGGTGCTGAGGCTCAAGTGGTAGAGCCTTGAGAAAGTCCAAGGACAGTGCTCAGTCCTTCAGCTCAAGCCCAGGACTGGCACACACACACACACAAATTGTGTTGTGTAAAAGAACTGAATAAATCCTAAAACCAAGACTAGTAGACTTGTTCAATTATATTCATAAATTTTGTTTAATGTCAGAATCTGACAATCTAAGATAGATAAATATGTACAACCTGTAAGTTATCAGACTGACATGCTATTAAAATTTATTTTTAGCTGAACTTTAAAATTGAAGATAAAACCCCCATGCTTAAGTACTTCACTAATAATCCCCCCAAACGTCTGCTACTTGACCCATGCTCCCAGCCCTGTATATGCTACTTAAAAGTACTTAATAGCTGGGTGTCATTGGTTTACATGCATAATCCTAGCTACACAGGAGGATCATGTTCAAAACAGCCCAGGCAGAAAAGTCTATGAGACTTTTTCTCGAATAAACTACCAAAAAGCTGGACATGGAACTCTGGTTCATGTGGTATAGTACTAACCTATAGAAGTTGTCCCTGGAGCACAAAAGCTCAGGGACAGCGCCTGAGTTCAAGCCCCAGGACCAGCACACACAAAGTACTTAATGCTAAGTTTGTAGTCAAATTTCCTTTTCTAGCTTTTTTTTTTCAGGGTGAGGGAGGTTATAATTTAATGTGAAACTTAAAAAGTTCTGAAAATATCAACTTACCAGTCTCAATCATTAACTTTTCACTAGGTATTGACTTCAGAACTTCCAAATTATCTTCAGTTTTCAGTGAGCTTTAAAAAAGAATATTTGCTTTTAAAACTAGCATTTAGTGAATAATTTTTTTTTTTTTGGTCAGTCCTGGGCTTGTACTCAGGGCCTAAGCACTGTCCTTGGGCTTTCTCAAGGCTAGAGCTCTACCAATTGGGCCACAGTACCACTTCTGGCCTTTTTCTATGTATATGGTACCAAAGAATCTACCACTAGGCCAAACTCCTGGCTCCATGAATGACTTTTAAATTATAAACTTGTTTAGAACCAATTTCAAAACATCTTCATAAACATCTGCATATTTCTTATCCTTCAGATTCCAGATTTAGATCAATTTCAATTAGATTTACCTTTTGAGGATACAATTTTTCAGGCTTATTAATACAATAATTCTGTAACAGTCTTAAGTAAAACTTTATTTTTTTGCTACCAATACTGGGGCTTGAACTCAGGGCCCTGGGCACTATCCTTTAGCTTTTTCTTTCAAGGCTTTACTTTACTACTTGAGCTATAGCTTTACTTCCAGCTTTTTGATCTTTAACTGGAAATAAGAGTCTCATAGACTTTCTTGCCCCGAATCACCTCAGTCCTCAGATCTCAGCCTTGTGAGTAGTTATGACTACAAGTGTGAGCCACCAACATCTGGCTCTAAAATATGACTTTAAAATTCATTTGTATAACTTGGAATTCAAAACGCTGCTAACTTTCGTTTCAGCCTGGGACAAGGGATTACTGCTACCAAACCCTCCTTTCACTCTCACAGAATCATGTGTGCCACAGTTTCTTAGAAAGAATGAACTCCACTCCTTGGCCTCGACTAGCTTTGGGTTAACAGGATGATATGACTCCGGGCAGTGTTCTAAGGTTTGGATGAAAAATGGTATCTGAGTAGCATGCACTGATAACTGTTTATTACCTCTTCAGCCTAGTGGCCAGATTGAAAACATGAACAATGGCAGCGAGTGTGGCAGAGTTCAGAGTGGGCATGCATGCAACACTAGTAGAAAGCTGTTAAGTATTTGGTGTTAAGAATTCACTTAATATTTTCCAGCAATTTTATGTTCAGAGCCAAACTGAGCAGGAGGTAGCAATTCACACTTCATGTCCCCATATATGTACACCAGCCTGCTTCACCCTCCAGATTCCACACCAGTGGTACAGTTGTGAGAATTGATAACTGTAGATCACTGTGGCTCAAAGGCCACAGTTTATATTGAAGTATTTTTCCCCCCATGGTACTGAGGCTTGAACTCAGTCAGAGCCTCACAACAACTACTAGGTAAAAACCCTTCCAGCCCTTCTTTGGGCTGGTTACTTTTGAGATAGGATCTCACTTCCTGCCTAGTTTCAGTTGAGAAGGGCCTATGAAAACTACCCAGGCTGACCCTGAACCTTGATTTTCCCAGTGTCAGTCTTGTAGGAGTAAAGCATGATCCAGTAGCACCTAGCTAGGGTTAGTTTCTGATGTACAGTCTATGGTTTAGGGCAAATGATCTCTATCTACCATCATTACCAGTATGGACAAATGGCATACATCCTCCCATTACTATGAGTACAGATGGCATATCCACCATTATAGTATACAAGTCATTTCCCTGCCTAAAGAATCTGTACTCTTTCTCTCTCCTTACTGTGGCAATCACTGATCCATTTACTATCTCTTCAAAATAACTTCAAAATAAGAAAAAAAAAAAACTGTTTTGGTGAAGCCAGTAGACTTGTTCCCCAGTCACAGCACAGCAGAGAGCAGATGAAAAATGAGAAATGACTTATGTTATGCTTAATTGCTAAATGAGAGAGACAAGCAAAACTAATTCATCTAAGAAATTCTTAAAAACTAGGTGCCTACAGGGTGGGGGGAGGTAAATGGGGACAAAAACATGAGAAGGGGTAGCAATGATAAGCAATGTACCTTCTATCTGGCAAATATAATGTAACCCTTCTATTAATTACAATAAAAAAAAAACAACTAGGTGCCTAGAAACTGGGATAAGGCAGGGAATGGAAACTAAATATTTAAAAAATCTAAAGAAATGATGGAGCTTCAAAATTATCTGTGATGAGAAAATGAAGAGCCTAAATTAGGGAGGAGCTAGACAATGAGGTATAGAGGTAGGACTACTTACTGAACATCAAGGATCTTTCTAGCCCCTCTACTCCAGAACACGGTCACTTGCATTTATATATTGCTACTTTCTGTTCCAGCAGGAACCACATAATCCCTATCTGGAGAAACCAAATGAACCCAAGAAAGATCTATACAAAATGATATTTGGGAATCTCTGATTGGAAGAAAAGTCACACAGCCATCTGGGATGGATTGTTTCCAACAGAGTTTCCAAATGCAATCCACCCCCCAATGGACAGTGAAGGCCTGCCTGACATTGGAAAAAAGCCCCCATAAGTTTGGCTTGGTGGTAGAGTGCTTGCCTTGCATGCACGAACACCCGGGTTCAATTCCTCAGTACCACATACATAGAAATGGTGCTGAGGCTCAAGTGGTAGAGATCTAGCCTTGAGGAAGTCCAAGGACAGTGCTCAAGCCCTGAACTCAAGCCCAGGACTGGCAAAAAACAAAAACAGGACTCCAGTAGAGGAAAAAGGATCCAAGAGAGAAGCAGTAAAGCAATCGGGAAGTAACTTTCAACACTGACTCATCTTTAGAGAGATGAGAAGATACTGCATCTGTGAAGACCACAGAAAAGAGCTTTAAAGATTGAAAACAAAGGATGATTACTTCTCTTTAAAAGACTAAGTATTTTTTTTTATTCCTGGAAAGAGAAAAAAAGAAATTGTAGAATAAAAATCTCAGAGCTATCTGAGTTAGAGGGATGGAGGGAGGGATGGAGGGAAAGAAAGAAAGAGAGAGAGAGAGAGAGAGAGAGAGAGAGAGAGAGAGAGAGAGAGAGAGAGAGAGAGAGAGAGAGAGAGAGAAAGAGAAAGAGGTTCTCCAGGATAGATATGATGAGCTCCAGTTGGAAGAGGCCAGTAAGAGAGCAGCACAGGTGACAGAAAAACAAACACATCATGACAGCGTTGTGAAATTTCTGAATGACATCAGAAGGCATGCATCCCAGAGGAGAACCTCAGCAGGTCACAGGGAAAGGGCTGGGAATCTGCGCAGTCACAGCTCATCATCAGTGCTGAACCTTACAACATAGGACTCAGTCTCAGTGAAAATGTTTTCTAACCTTGAATCTGATGCCCAGAAAAGCTGTCAACCAAAAGTGGGCTCTCCTTTCTTTTCATTGTAACTTGGGGAGAAAAAGTCAATTCCCCAAACAATGCAAAACTCTCAAAACATTTACTTCCCATAAAAAGATTTCTCAGGAAACAAAAGTATTCCAACAAAGCAAGCCAAACCAAGAAAATTAGACTGGAAAATAGGAGTTTTATAATGGAAAACACTAGTCCACACTGAAGCAAAAAAGCAAAAGGAACTATCAGACTATCTAGATAGATTTCCTCGTACGGGAAACCAGCTAAAAATATTTTTACTGAACTTAAGAATGTGAGAGTACTTTTTTTTTTTTTTGAGACAGGGTCTCAATACGTAGCATAGTGAAATGTAATCTTGAATTTGCGATCCTTCTGCCACCACCTCCCAAGTGGTATAAGAAATATTCGCATGGTGGCCAGGAGCATAGCATAGTGGTAGAGTGCTTGCCTAGCATACATGAAGCCCTGGGTTTGATTCCTCATATACACAGAAAAAGCTGGAAGTGGTGCTGTGGCTCAAGAGGAAAGCCCAGGAACAGTGCTCAGGCCCTGATTCAAGCCCCAGGACTGGAATGAATATATATATATATATATATATATATATATATTTTATATGCATGGTATATACCACAAAGGTCTGTCAACAATATTACATAAAATAAAACCAAAAGTCTAAAATAATTACACTAGCAAAGTACAGAGAGAGCATTGGAGGTGGTGGTTAGTGTAGTATGGACCTGAAAAAATTGGATCAATTATGAACTAATAGTATGTGTATATGATCTAGACGTGGAGCCACAAACAGAACAGGGGCACCCCTGGAAAAGCTGACACAGTGCAAAGGATAATTGCTCCTAAGTATTTAGGTACTACTTGACTTTTTAAGCATTAGGCATGCATTCCTTGAAATATCAGTTTACAAATTAAGCCATTAACTTATATGTGGAAGAAGCACCTAGGACATTGAAATGCTAGACTTTATACAAATAGTAGTAAATTCTCAGATTTGACTTCCTTAAGATTTTATAAATAGTGTAATCAGAAAACTGATCATATTAGAGAAAAAGCACTGAAGAAGAAATCAAGTCATATATTTTGTGATCTATTTAATGGGCTGCATTGACATCCTATGAGAAGACCTGTTGGAAACTCTTACATATCTGATGGAAAACAAGCCAAGTCCAGCCCAGGAACCTAGCTGTGTTGGCCAGCTGCACTGCGTGTTAGAAGTTTATTCTAGCATTCCAGCAGAAAGCTCACTGAGCAAGGAGTAAAGGGCAAATTCTCACACTTAGAGTAACTTTATACCTGTTCCTTAATTCCTGGCTCATGAGCCTAATTCTTGGTCTACAGAGATATATAAGTAATTGTGGTAGAACCACCTAGGTATGTATGCATACACAATGTTGTGAACACGTACATATGTTTGAATGGATAGAATGACCTGAGAGTAGATTGGTAAAGAAAGCTAGTAGCGGCCATCAACACAAATTGTTCCCAATTTATTACAAAGTATAAAACTTTGAAACTTTGACTTGTAATTACATTTTACTATTTATTTTTGTAAGTAACGAATTACTAAATGTTAGGCAATGATCAATGCCAAGCACACATAAAAACTGGTAATAAAAATCTTAACCAACAGGGAACTGGTGTCTCATGCCTACAATCTTCACTACTCAAAAGGCTGAGATCTAAGGATTGTAGTTCAAAGACAGCCTGGGTAGAAAAATCTGTTGACACTTAGATCTCCAAATAACTACTAAAATGCTGGAAGTGGAGCTGTTGTGGTAGACCAGTAGCCTTGAGCAAAGTTTACAAAATAAAAAGCAAAAAAGCTCAAGGACAGCACCTGGGTGAGCTCAAGCCCCAGCACTGGCGCCAAAAATAAAAACAAAAACAAATGTTACCAACAACTCACTGCAAAAAACCTGAAGAAATCGATTTAAGATGAAAGTTAAGCGAAAAACATACTCTAAGAACGTACCAACCATTAAACCCAATGTAAAGGTCCAAGTCAATCAAGGCAGCTGCTGCTTCTTTGGTGCCATCAAAGGAATGCACCTAGGAACAGAGAGGTAAGTTGATAGTATAGTAATTCCTTTAAAATTGTGGCAACATGACTTCCTAAGAAAAAGAGATGTATATATAAGGGTTTGGGACCACAGTTTCACATGTGGTAGTAGTCCCTACAGTTTATTTTTTGTTTGTTTTTGTGGCTCATGGGGCTTGAACTTGGCCTCAGTGTTGTCCCTGAGCTCTTCAGCTCAAGGCTACCACCCTACCCTGAGCAAAGCAACATTGCCTGTTTTCTAGAGGTTAATTGGAGATAAGAGTCTCAGGTCCTTTTGTGCTCAGGCTGGTTTTGAACCTTGATCCTTAGATCTCAGCCTCCTGAGTAGCTAGGATTACAGGTGAGACACTGCACCTGGCAGTAGTCCCTACAGTTTTAACTCAAGTCATTTCCAGTCACTATCTCCACTGATGTAAGCAAGATGCCCAGCATCCCTTCCACAGTGGCTATGTTGTTGTTGGCACCAGTACCACCTCCAGGATGGGCACAGGTGGGGGTAGGAAGCCATGGTCTTCGGCAAAAGCAGGAAGCAAGTCAGAAATGTCATAACATTATTTAAAGTACATTGACAGTCTTATGTTCTATTAAAGTGTACTTGTTTACTTTTCAAATCCAGTAGCATTGAGGCAAGTTTTAAGAAGCTCTCTAAAGAGTCAAGAACATTGCTTTAAAAATGTTGATTGTTGGCGAGGTGCCAGTGACTCATGCCCATAATCCTAGCTACTCAGGAGGCAGAGTTCTGAGGATTGTAGTTCAAAGCCAGCCCAGGCACAAAAATCTGTGAGACTCTTATCAATTAACCACCAGAAAACCTGAAGTAGTGCTGTGGCTCAAGTGCCAGAGTACTAGCTTTGAGCTGAAGAGCTCAGGGAAAGCGCTCAGGCCCAGACTTCAAGCCTCACAACCAAACAATCAAAAAGTTAATTGTTGTAAAGCAGAGAGGATTAAAACGCTAGTTACTGCCTTTGGAAATGGCTAAGTTTGGGCATAATTTTTCCATATTTGGGGTGTTATGTAATCAACACCATTAATGAACATCAATAACCAATACAAGAACTTTATTGGGTGGGAGAGGTGGTTCTGGGGTTTGCTGAGCCATGTCATGCCAACACCCTGACAACTCATTCATACTTACCACTCCACCCACACACCGATCTCTGTTTCTTTTCATTATGTCTGTGAATTCAAAACAAAGAACTTTCAGCTAGTAGCACAAGTCCTACAAAATGCTTAAATTCTATATATTACTTTTAACTCACCCAAAAATTCAGCATGTGAATTTCGACAATGAAGAAACATTGGTAATTTTGTTTGCTCTGACAGTTCAAATTGTTTTTCAAAATATCTGTATAATGGAAGCAAAATTTCCACATTAAAAATTTTATTTTAGCATGAGAAATAATCAAGTCAAATAAGTACTTTGTTGTTGCTATTGTTTTGCCATTCCTGGAGCTTGAACGCTGGGCCTGAGCACTATCCTTGAGCTTTCCTCAAGGTTAACGCTCTACCACTTGAGCCACAGCACCACATCTAGCCTTTCTATGTATATGGTACTAAGGAACTGAACCCAGGTCTTTGTGAATGCTAAGCAAGCACTCTACCACTAGGCCAAACTCCTGGCCCCTCAAATAAGTTTTGTTTTTTTTTTTTTGCCAGTCCTGGGCTTGAGCTCAGGGCTTGAGCACTGTCTTTGGACTTTCTCAAGGCTAGCACTCTACCACTTGAGCCTCAGCACCACTTCTGGCTTTTTGCTATGTATGTGGGGTACCGAGGAATCGAACCCGGGTCTTTGTGCATGCTAGGCAAGCACTCTACCAACTAGGCCAAACTCCCGGCCCCATCAAATAAGTTTTTAATGACAGAATTTTATTCTGTAGATATGTCAGTATGAAACTCCTGAATTCAACATGAAAACACATTAGGCTAGCCAAGTACAGTGGCTCACTCCTGCATTGCTAGCTACTCAGGAGGCTGAGATCTAAGGATCCAGGTTCAAAGCCAGATCAGGCAGGAAAGTCTGTGAGACTCTTATCTCCTCCAATTAGCCACTAGAAATCCGGAAGTGGTGCTGTAGCTCAAGTGGTAGAGCGCTAGTCTTGAGCTGAAGAGCACAGGGACAGAGTTCAGGCCCCATGACAAAACAAAACGAAACAAAACCAAAAAAATGTATCAAGCTTAGCAGAGGGTTTTCATAATACAACTTCTCAAGAGGGAAACTTCATTCTGGATTTACTATACAACTGCTGGGTAAGTAGGTAGTATTATACACTGATGGTTAGAAAAGTTCCATTAGATTTGTTTATACTCCTATGTCATAAGAGGGGATTCATTGATGCTTCAAAAAGTACAAGTTTCTTGACCAAATTGCAGCAAATGAAGCAGGCACCCATCCACAGAATGTGTCGGGTGCCTGAAAGATGCTGCCTCCACTGTGGGGAGCAGGGGTTGTTACTGTCACATCCAGGTGAATAGCTGGGAGCCAGGAAGAAGTTGGTTGGCTGTGCCCCTTGCAACCCAGTTGTTGTTTTTTTTCAAACATGTTGTCACAAAAGAAGTTACTGCCATATAGCAAAAAAAGATTCTCTGAAAGAATGAATTTAGGGCCAGAGTGTGGATCAAGTTGTAGAGCACCTGCCTAGCAAGTTTGAACCCTGAATTAAAACCACAGCAGTACAACAAAGAAAAAAAAAAGAAAAGATGAAAATAAAAGAATAAAATGGCCACTCTGAATATGCTAATGGTCTTGGTAAAATGTTTCCTAGTGCCACACATCACACCTCATTTGATTATTAAAATAACCTAGAGATGCTGGTTTCTGAGAGGTACAGTATTTGTCCAAGATCACAGAGGACAGGCAGACCTGTAGCCAGAAGTTTAGTGATTTAATTCCAACCCAAGTTCAGATGATCCCAATTGGTTAAACTCTGAGGAAGCTCCTCCCATGTCTCCAGAGTATAGTGACAACATGCAGAAGACAAAATGGGAGAGTGTCATTTTAACAGTATCCCCTTGTAGCTTACTGTTTTCTAAATTGGCTTTACCTCTTCTAGGTCCTGGAATTTGTGAAAGCAGTATTTATGTAGCTTGAAATTCTTTTGCTGTATTTTCCTGTATCTGAATTTCTGGCATGTAGAACTATTTTCTTAGAGGACTTTTTTGTACTAATGCTAACTTTTAAAATTAGAAATAGAAATATACTTCATAAGAAAAAGCCTTCCTAAATTAGCTGGTCTAACAAACCCAATATCTGCCTTTTTAAATCAACTTTTCAAATTCTGTTGGGCTAGGATAAACAGATATTTTCCTTTAAGTGCTGACCATGTTGCAGTATAGGAAATATTGGTGACAACTTGGAAGAAGAGAAGATCTTAAGAGTTACTACAAGCACGAATCAGGTGCCATTGTGTAATTCGGTTTCTACGAGGCTCCTGGATGCAGTAAGGAATGCTGCCCATCCTGTGCTCACCACTCACTCCATACTGCTATTTCCACACACAATTCCACCGACCAAGCCAAAGGAACCTGTTACACATTTATGGAGCCTAAAAGTTTGGAAATTAGCCTTCTATTCTAGAAGAGGCAAAAGAAAACTTAAAGCAATATGCCCATGTAATTTTATATAATTTGAGAAAATAAGGTCTCCAAGTTCAAGTGAGCTGGGTATCATCTAGAAAGCCACACTGGGGAAAAAAAAAAAAAAAACAACTTATCATGATACAAATAGAAAATAACTAGCAGATAACACTGATGACTTTAAGAAACATTTCACCATGCTAAATTGGGATCTATCATGAGACTTTTCTGCTTTCTTTAGTTATAATTTCTCTCAGTTCATAAATGAAACTCGTTAAACGAAACTGGTTCTTTACCTGAGTTAGACCTGCTTGCTTTTGCACAGCACAGCTGTGATTTGATTCAGGATGAATTAAAGTTTAAGGACAATACTATGTATGGGCACGGGCTTGGAAATGTCAGTTTTAGACTAGCAGTTGTTATTTCCTAGGGTGGGGGCAAGCCAAAAGCAGGCTGACAACAATCATGGCCTCCATCTCCTCTCTATGGCTGCCTCCATCCTGTTCTTCCTCTTCCACCTAAGAGGAGCTCATGCAAACCAGAGTGTAGTCTGTCCTTCTTCACCTGGTCACAGACCTCACTATCCAGAAATTCTGGACAGTGAGGTTATGATCAACTCCAACCTGCTCTTTGTTATGATAGTTTTCAATCAGGGTGGACAGACAAAATTCCAACTTAAGATGGAGCAGTGGGGGATGAGGGGAATACACTTCACACATAATTGGAAAAAAGAAACCTAGGGCATGAAATTATTTTTGTTTGTTTTTGCCAGTCCTGGGGCTTGAACTCAGGGCCTGAGCACCAACCTTGGGCTTTCTCAAGGCTAGAGCTCTACCACTTGAGCCAAAGCATCATTTCTGGCTTTTTCTATGAGTGTGGTATCAAGGAATTGAACCCGGGTCTTCATGCATGCCAGCAAGCACTTTACCAATAGGCCAAACTCCCAGCCCTAGCATAAAATTATTGATTTAATCAAGATAAGCATAGAAGCTAAGGATTTTGTTCTGTGGAAGTAGGCCTAGGTTCAATCCCAGTACAGGGGGAAAAAGTCAGATAGTAATTATTATCTGAATATTAGAAGATAATTTGGTCTATTTTCTCCTTTGTAAATTAGACAGGTCATTTATTCTCAAAAGCTCTTTAGAGACAGAATACCTGCTTATTTTGTATACTTTTGAGCTCCCAGCAGTTGTTGGCACAAAGTACTCAATAAATATTTGTTCACTGAATGAATAACTAAATTAACTTAGAAGGAATTGATAATTATTTCTAGCTGGAATGATAGCTCAGTGGTAGAGTGCTGACCTAGCATGAGGCTTGGGTTGAATTCGTGGCACATAAAATGTTCTCGATTTAAATTGAGACTATACCTTCATTTTTCTGTTTAAAATAGCTCTGGCTCACCAGTAGGACAGGCTATAGTTGAAGGACGTCCTTAACACTATGAGCTTTGGAATTGCTCAGAAGTTATGAACTTAAGATGGTTTATATTGAAGGATTCTTTCTGTTCCAAGTGAATAATATCTACTTTCTAGCAAGAGTAAAATATGTTTCTTGGGCCTGGAGTGTGGCCTAATGGTAGAGTGCTTGCCTAGCATGCATGAAGACATGGGTTCGATTCCTCGGTACCACATATATAGAAAAAGCCAGAGTGGTGCTGTGGTTCAAGTGATAGAGAGTTAACCTTGAGAAAGCCCAAGTACAGTGCTCAGAACCTGAGTTCAAGCCAGAACTGGCAAAAAAAAAAAGTGTTTCTTGTTTTGGTGATTGATCCTTATAGTCCTCTCAATATTCCTTGGTTTTATATCATATACTTAACTAAATTAAATCACTGTCTAGGAGTATTAAACACGTTTGTTGGAATGCTTAGTTGTGTTAAACACATTTATTGCACTGTTTCTTCAGGGCCTTGGCACTATACCTGAACTTTTTTTTCCCTCCCACTCAAGACTAGCACTTTATCACTTTAAGTCATAGCTCCACTTCCAGTTTTCTGGTAAATGAAGATAAAAATTTCACTGACTTTTCTGTTCGGGCTGGCTTTGATCTAAAATCCTCAGATCTCAGCTTCCTGAGTGGCTAGATGTGAGCCAGTGCGATCGGCTCAATTGAATTGTTTCTATCCCGTGAATTATGTATAATTAAGCATGGACTTTGTTTCATCTAACTTTTGATTCACACAAAGGAAAACACAAACATTCTAATACTTAATCTAATGAGATGTTCAATTATTAAGTTTTTTTAATCACTCAAAATTTACAGTAATTTCTAAAATTAATAAATGTTCTTACTTGAGCTGAGTATCTTTGGGACAAAACTGAAGTCGGTCAAAATCTTTAAAAGATTAAAAAAAAGAATAATTACTCAGGATTATTACAGAACTACTCAGTTATTTCAAACACGGTTGTTTTAAGTGTTTAAATTGGCACTTACCAAGTCCACATTCCCCTATTGCTACAACCTTCCCTTTATTGTTTTCAGCAACACTTAGCAACTCCATTAGGTAAAGATCAGGATTATCCTTTTCAAATTCACTACATCTTGTAGGGTGACATCCAACTGTACTGAAAAACATATCTAAAATAAAATTACATCTAGGGGTTATTGTTAGTATCTTCATGTTTCTATTTAACATGCAAAAATTCAAACAACTTCAACTGATTTTAATTGCACAAATGATTCAAAGTAACAGAATTATATTATGCTAATCATATAAGAATTTTTGGATTACCATAACAAAGTAGTATATGCCTATCAAAATTGCCTTAATGTGTTAATAAAATCATCAATTCTTTCCAAAGCTTGGTAAGTACTGAGCATGACAGAATGGAAAGTGAAACTATTGCTTGAAATGTCATCATCTAATTTATCTTTCATCGTCATGTTCATGTGACTGCTGCAATTCATGAATATAATAATACAGTTAAAATGTATTCCTCATAAAAAAGTTAATAGCAAGAGTGACTTTAAGGAGCAAATGAAAAATCAAAATGACTTTAAAAGTGGGTAGGAGGTAGCTCAATGGTGGTCTGGATAGCACGAAACAGGCCCAGCACCAAACAACAACAACATCAAAGGTTTATGCAGGTTACAAGGAACTACATGTGAATGCACGGAGGTGGTGTGGAACCTTTCTTCAGCTCTCCTGCACATATCTGTAGACAAAAGGCAGCCCTATGAAGCTATGAGGACAGGAGGTATATAAAAAGAAATGGGAAAGGGCTAGTAAGATAGTTTGGTAATGAAAAGTACAGAGAAAATATTTCTATAATTTGAAGATGCACGGAGGGTGATTATTTTTGTCTTTGTTGTTTTTGTTTTGTCAGTTGTGGGACTTGAACTTTGGGCCTGGGCACTGTCCCTAAACTCTTTAGCTAAAGGTAGTGCTCTACCACTTTGAGCCACAGCACCAGTTTCAGTTTTCTGGCACTTAATTGTAGAAAAGAATCTCACAGACTTTTTGGCTGTGAACTGTGATCCTCAGATCTCAGCCTCCTGAGTAGCTAGGATGATAGGTGTGAGCCACCAGTGCCTGGCTTATTTTTGTTTTTAATCACTAAGAAAATATGCCAGTTTATCTTATTAAGTATATATTTTAGAAAGATTTCTATAAAAGACTGGTTTTAATAAGATTTCATATGCAAAAGAAATCCATCTGTATTTTCAAAGATCATGTGTAATATGGGCATTCCCGGTGTGTATGTAATACATTAGGCATATAAAAAAGCTAAATAAATGATAAATGAAGTGTTATAAAACTCGAGTCTTTCAAGAATTCCAAAAACATTAAGATTGTAAGTAAGTATAAAATGTGTGAACATCAAAGGAGCATAAGAAGAGTATATTACATTGCTACTTGCATTCCAGGGGCCTGATTCAGTGTCAGGTCTACAAATCAACATTTAATAAGGCAGCCTGGGATACAAGCCTATAAATCCCAGGCACTTGGAAATCTGAGGCAGGAGGATCAAGAGTCAAAGTTAGTCAGAATATGGCAGGACTCGCCTCAAAAAGAAAAAAGTCTATGAATTGATCCTTTATAGCATATGTTTAAAAGGAGTAAACAACTCATTTTTTAAATATATACAGCTAAAAATTTCATTCTAGCAATTCTTTTGTGTGAGGTGTGTGGTGTGTGTGTGTGTCTGTCTGTCTGTCTGTCTATGTGTGCTGGGGGTTGAACTCAGGCCTGGGAACCGTTCCTTAGCTTTTTCACTCAAGGCTGGCACTCTACCACTTGAGCCACAACTTCATGTCTGGCTTTTTGGTGATTAACTGGAAATAAGAGTCTAATGGAGTTTCCTACCCAGGCAAGTTTCAAATCATGTCCTCAGCTTTCAACCTCTTGGCTAGCTAGAATTACAGGCCTGAGCCACTAGCACCCACTCAGAAAATTCTTAAGATTAAATTATACACCTGGATTACTTTATCCTCACTTAACTGAAATATTAAAACAATCTTTGTTTTATCAAACACCTGACACACCCATCAGCCCTCTGAAGTTTGTCATCTTAATTGTGTCCTATTTAAATCAGTCCATTTTGGTGGCCAGGAGCATGGCCTAGTGGTAGAGTGCTTGCCTACCATGCATGAAGCCCTGGGTTCAATTCCCCAGTACCACACACACAGAAAAAGCCAGAAGTGGTGCTGTGGCTTAAGTGGTAGAGTGCAAGCTTAAGAAAGCCCAAGGACAGTGTCCAGGCTCTGAGTTCATGCCCCAGGACTGGCACAAAAAAAAATAAATAAATAAAGCTTTCCATTTTCCTACTGTTTCTACAGTCAGGATTCATTATATCTGTACCTGAAGCAGTTCTCAGAAAGATTTCTTCAAAATCATTTAATTCATATTGTTTTTGTTAAAAGTAATATGATGATACCATTTGTTTGTGCCAACTGAAGTGCATCTTTACTGTCTTGTAGATTTCCACCAGTAATCATAAACTGAAACAGAGAGAAAATAAGCTGACTTCAACATATCAATGAAACTCTCCTATGTCTTCCCACTTCTTTATTGCAGAATGCCTGTTCTCTGTCTTACGTTTCCTTCAGACATCAGGTAATGAAAGTCTGATAAAAGACTTTTATCAGTTAGTCTAAATCAGTAATTCAATAGTGTAGATTAGCTTGGTGGTTCTCCCAGTGTGGCCCAGGAAAAAGTGCCAGGATGTATAAGAGGTCAAAACTACTTTCATAACAATACTTGGGCACTGTTTGTCTTTATCACTTTCAGCCTATCACATTAAGTCTTCTAGAAGCTACTGAACATGTGACACCACAATAGACTGACCACAAAGATGGATGAGAAAATCCAGTTGTCTATGAAGCTAGTTATTATACAAGACTTAAAAGAATGCAAAACATGCCAGGTGCAGTAGCTCAGGCCAATAATCCTAGCTACATAGGAGGCTGAGATCTGAGAATCGCAGTGTAAAACCAGCCTGGGCACTAAAGATCGTGAGACTCTTATCTCCAATTAACCACTAGAAAACCAGAAGTGGCGCTGTGGCTCAAGGGTAGGACAGCAGCCTTGAATTTAAGAGCTCAGGGATAAGGCCCAGGCCCAGGGGTAAAGTGGTAGTCTTCAGCTGAAGAGCTCAGGGACAGTGCCCAGGCCCAGAATTCAAGCTCCATGACTGGTGGGGGTTGGGGAGAAGAATGCAAAAACAATCCCTTTTTTTTGCTAAAGTTTGTTTTGGAAAATGCTGATATAAAATAGAATATAGTTTTCATAAAAAATACTATTTATGCTATATAATAGTTTGCTGTTATTCTAAAATGAATAAATATTTTAAATTGTTTCAATTTCTAAGATATATCAGTAGACATAACCCAAATAATTAAAGCTCTTAAAGACTATAGAAAGATTCAGAAAAGGAAAAGTACAGTGACAAATTCACTGTAGAGAAGTTATGGCTCTTGGTAAATATGCATTTTTCTAAAGCCTTGTTTGTGCTGGGGCTTGAACTCTAGACTTTGTGCTTCCCCTCTACTTTTTCACTCCGCTCTTTTACTCAAAGTTGACACTCTACCAGTTGAACCTCCATTTCTGGCATTTTGATACACTGTGGATTTGTCTGTCCCAGCTAACTTCATACCAAGATTCTCAGTTCTCAGCTTCCTGAACAGCAAGGATTATAGGCATGAGCCACTAGTGCCCAGCTTGATATATAAAACACACACACACACGCACACACACGTGGACCCCAGAAAATGCTAGCTACTCAGGAGGCTGAAATCTGAAGAGCATTGTTCAAAGCCAGCCCTGGCAGAAAGTCTGTGAAATTCTTGTCTCCTATTAACCACCAAAACATGAGAAGTGGAGCTGTGGCTCAAGCAGCAGAGCACTAAGCTAGAGCATAAAATCTCATGGCCCATATACACACATAAAAAATGTGAAATTGAACATTTTTTATAGCAAGTTAAGCCTCTATTATGACTAGGCATTGTACATCTACCAGGGAATGTAAGTCTTAATTAAACCTTCAACTGCTGTAGAAGACAGGCTATAAAAGTTATAAACATACTGGTTAAGCTTTGTACTAACATGACCTAGTTCTTTAGAACCAAACAAGTTGCCCACATCTAGAAATTCAATTACGTAAAATAGTTTCTAAGCAAGACTACTTTGCACTTTACCCTAATAAGGGAAGAAGTAAGGGCTCAAGATGAGAGGGTCTGACATCCTCCCCCTGGACAAAGAGGATGACGACATGACAATGGTGGTGTGCTCCACGTAGTAGCCTGTACCTTTATGCTAGGTCAGAAGCAGATGTTCTGCATTCATTATTTCTTACCCTTTCACAACAAGTCTCATTACTCTTCCTCTTTCACAAATGAGAAAAGTGTAATCTAGAGAGGTAAAATATCCCATGGCATGGAGCTATGAAGGAGAAAGCTGGGGCCAGAAGCCAGGCTTGTCATACCAGAACCATTCTACAGGTCACCTGCATGAACATGATGCATGAACATGTACATGATGCAGGTCCAAGTAAAATTCCCTTGGGTTCTTTCATTCCATGCATGTGTGACTGGTTAGACATGCTCCGATGAAAGTACTCATGGCACACACAAAAAAAGTTAGGAGCATGGAATGTCTGAGTTTGCAGGAAAGCCCTGTACAAAGTGACTTAGCAAGTAGGGAGATACCACATGATGAGAGATCTGTGTAGCTTTCTCCTTTGCCATTACCTGTGAATAACAGCTGGTACACATTTAGAGTTGGAGACTACAGAACTATGAAGTCAATGGTGTGATTTCTTAGTGCTGAGAACTTCTACTTTATTTTACTTATTTATTTTTTGTCAGTCATTAGGCTTGAACTCAGGGCCTCAATGCTGTCCCTGAACTCTTTTTGCTAAGCTTAGTGTTCTACTACTTTGAGCCAAAGCACCACTTTCAGTTTTCTTATGGTTAACTGGAGATAGGAGTCTCAGAGACTTTCCTGCCCGGGGTGGCTCTGAACTGTGAGCCTCTTGAGTAGCTAGGATTACAGGCATGAGCCACCCTAGTACCTGGTTGGAAGCCCATGGTGGGGACTCAACCCCATTTTTTGGTTGTTGTTTGTTTATTTGGGGGGAAGGGTCAGTCGTAGGGTCTGAACTCTGGGCCTGGGCTCTGTAGCTCAAGGCTACTGCTCTACCACTTTGAGCCACAGCACCACTTCCAGTTTTCTTATGATTAATTGGAGATAAGAGTCTCACAGACTTTTGTGCCCAGGCTGACGTTGAACCTCAATCCTCAGATCTCAGGATTACAGGTGTGAGCCACTGAATCTACTTGATTTTTTTCTTTAAATTAGTTTTTAAAATACAAGCTAGCCTACACATGCACACAAAAACGGGATTAAGCCAGCTGCTGGGGGCTCACACCTGTAATCCTAGCTACTCAGGAGACTGAGATCTGAGGATCATGGTTCAAAGCCAGCCTAGGCATAAAAGTATGTGAGACTCTTATCTTATTAACCACCAGGAAACTGGAAGTGTCACTGTGGCTCAAGGGGTAAGGCAAAAGCTTTGAGCTGGAGAGCTCAGGGACAACGCCCAGGCCTAGAGTTCAAGTCTCACAACTGACAATAAAAGAAAAAGAAAAAGAAAAATCTATGTGACCAATTTGACACTGAGCTAGTTAATATTCATTTTCTCATTAAAACTCTCTAGAAAAACAGCAAAACTTTATTACTATGAAAATTAGTATTACTTGAAGTGGTAAGCCAAAGGCAAACTTAGTGATAGGTGTGTTTCTATTTGATGACTGCTTAATTGTAACATGATAAATCATACTATGCATTTTAAAATTGCCTCATAAGAAGCTAGACACTTCAAATAGGAATTCAGATATTTTAATGACATTTTCTTGCCTTTTGCATTTCTGAGGTTTGTATAACTTAAAGATCTGTGAACAGAGTAGTTTTATACTTTATTTCTATTATCTTGCTTTATATCATATATAGAAAATATTATGTGACTATACTTGGCTTAAGCTCTGCAGAAATTTAACTAAAATTTATTCTTAAAATTAAAAAAAAACAAGAATAACGAAAAGCAGATGTTACCTTTTTAACACCAATCTGGATAGCTCTCTCTATTATATCCTTCAAATCATCTGTACAAGAAAAGTCATGTTAAGAAAACCTGGGATAAATAATTAATTTAATTATTATAAGTAAACAAATCTAGTTAATTATTTTTGAAATGAAAAGTGCAATCATATATATTAAACCAAAGTATTTGAAAAACACTTCTGACATAGTTAAGACTAGAAGTAGCAAAGTTTTTTTAAATTAGTCTAAGGCTAATAGACAAATACGATAGAATTAACTGTATTTTTAATTTGTTGACTAAAAAGTGAGGGTCACAAAAATCAGGAGGTTCAAGCTAATGATGAATTCCCTGGATAGAAGAAGTCACTTGCCTTGAATTTGGAAACCGATTTATTCTTTGTGCCAGTAATAAACTTAGAATTTTACACTCTTGCTTGGGGCTTACTTACTCATAATTGGTACTCTACCACTTGTACCATCCAGTCCAGCATTTGGTTGTTAAAGGCCTGATAGCTAAACTCAAGTGATACCTAGAAACCATTTTGTTTTCAACAGTTTTCTGTCACCCGTACGGCAGTATCCTGTAAAGCAGCACATGCCTGTATGTTAGGTCTCTAAAAAGCTAGGTAAATGGAAAGGAAGAAAAGCAAGATAGGGAAAAAGACATGGCAGGGTGCCTCTCCTTAAGCACACTGCTATTTTTCATTACCTCGCTGAAAAATTTTCTACAGATAAATAACAGAGATGGATTAAAGATTTGTGTTAAGGATGTGGCACAAACAGCAGATCACCTACCTAGCATATGCAAAGTTCTAGGTCCAATGCCCAGTACAAAGAAAAAAACAAAAACAAAAGCAGTAATTTGTTACATCATGTACCTTATAAATGTCCATGACTGGGTTTTATAAGTATAGCTTGTATGTGTTTCATTTCATTTATGGCTTTATCTAAAATGCACAGTGAGTCATTTTGCATTCCATTTAGAGTGAATTCTACTTTTTACTTACCTTGGTGCTTTTGGACCCCCCTATAAATTCCTCTAAACATAGGATCTGTTAGGTTGATACCAATATCTGCAGAAAACCAACAGGAAATAACCAGTGAGTCATCAAGAATCTTTACTTGAAATTTCTCTAAAGAAAAGCGCCTGCTGCTGATGTTCCATTCTCAGCCTCATACATCCTCACTTTATGTAAGTGCTGGGCTTAGCAGCTCTGAAGAAACTATTAACAACTATGAAACATTAAAAGTAGCACTGGTTAATGGCTAAGTATTTAAGAGAAGGCCAAGCTAGGAGCTGCAGGTGTCATTTAGTAATGTACCAATTGCCTAACATGAATGTTGCACAGAAGTGAGATCACCCTTTTTGGACTGATAACTTTGAGTTAGCTTCCATTTGTTATAATATGGTTCTGTCTGAATTGTAATCAACACTTACACACAAATCTTTCTTAAATAAAATCATAAATAGAAGGCACAAAAAAAAAGTAGCACTGGTATTAAAAAGAGCATGGAAAAGGAACTTCCAACCTAGTTTGGGCTCACAAAAGGCTAACAGAAAGAAACAATTCCTGACCTGAGTCTATAGCCATGAGTTAAGTTTCTCAACTGGAAAGGGTAGACTGCAGACACCCAGCAGAGCCTGCTCTGGTTGAAATCGCTGGAGAAGAAAATGCCCAGTAAGCAGGACCCAGTAATGTTGCAGACATTGTGTTTACTGGACCACACTGGATACAAGGGCAAACACTGATGATGTTTAAGTAGAGAAGCAAGATATACATGTGGCGATCTAATTCTGGCATCTTTGTGGACAGTAGAACAAGTGGAGTTAGTGAGTCTCAATGAAAAACTAGGAAAAGTTCACACATGTGATTCAAAGAGCCTGAATGAAAGTAATAGAAATGGAAACACTTATTTTTCTTTTTTCATCATATACTTAGGAAGACCACCTCTATGTCAGGAATTAGAAAACACAAACATCAGTGTAAGCCAGCACTTGGTGCCTACACACACGAATCCATGTATTATATGGAATTATAAATAGAATGTGCAATGCAATAGCTGTGCTCCATGTAATCATGTTTATTTTCACCGTCTTCCTAGAACCTAGCATACCTGGAGATCTTATAGACAGTGCACTGTTTACAGTGATGGAGTCTCTAAATAATGACGATGGGCCTGGGGACAAATGGGAAAGGCAACATTGTTTTGGTAGGCGTGATGAGAAGAGCTTTCCAGAAGAGCTGGTCTTGAAGACAGAGCATGGGACCACATGCAGATAAGGCAAAGGGTATTCTACATCCAGGTGTGTGTAGACACTACTGTACCTGGATGCTGGAAGACCTCTGTGGCACGTGCAGAGCAGGGGACCCCAGTTTTGTAGCGTTAGTCCCTCTACCCTCATACTTCATTTCCAATATATGGCAACATCTGTAAATTTTGGGGTGTCACATCTAAGAGGAGTGTTACTGGTCTAGTGTTGAAGTCATGAATGTACAGGAAAACCACCTGCTATCGATCCTAAGAGAGCACAAGAAGTAATCAGATGAGAAAATCAAACTGTGCTCATCATCCTGATGCCCTTATCTTTAGAACTTTTCTACATTGTGACTTTATCTTACTAGCCCAAATGCTTGAAATACTTTCTCCACTATATAAGCCTCTATATTTAAGATAAATATCCTTAAGGCTGGACATAGTGGCCCATCTGGAATCCTAGTTACTTGGCAGAAATCAGGAGGATCACAAGCTGAAGCCAATCAGGCAAAAAGATACTGGAACCCATCTCAACAAACAAGGGTGGCTCAGTGGTTTCCTTCTGTAATCTCAGATACACAAGAAAAAGATAGGTTGTATCTGAGACTGGCCTGGAAAAAATGTACAAGATCTTATCTGAAAAACAATTCCTATAAAAGGGGCTGGGAACACTGTTGGACCCTTGAGTTCAAACCTCAATACTGCCAAAAAACAAACAAAAAAATCAGTCTTTAGCTTTCAGCACTAGGATAACCTCCCAATTTTTATAGGGGAGAAGCAGCTGCCTATCAATAGACTTCAACATTATTTCTAGTATTACATATTGCCACATTCTCACCGATTCCTTCTAATCTAGACCCCAGGATGTGCTGTTACAATATTTCAGACACCTTAAAAAATGAATGGTGGTTTGGATAACCAGAGAGGTAATGGAGAAAGTATTTCAAGCATTTCAACTAGTGAAGGAAAGGCAAAATTCCAAAGACATAAGGGCATCAGCAGATGAGTGATGATCTCAAAACCTGTACCTTTTGTTGTTTGTATTCTTTGATGGCACCAGGGTTGGAACTCAGGGTTTAATTGCTAGACAAGTACATATCATTTGAGCCATACTCCCAGTCCTTTTGCTTTATTTTATTTATTTATTTATTGTGGGTCATGGGGCTTGAACTTGGCCTGGATGCTGTCCTGAGCTCTTCAGCTCAAGGCTACCCTTGACCCAAGCCCCACTTCCCATTTTCTAGAGGTTAATTGGAGATAAGAGTCCCAGGTCCTTTTGTGCCCAGGTTGGCTTTGAACCTTGATCCTCACATCTCAGTCTCCTGAGTAGCTAGGATTACAGATATGAGCCACCTCGCCTGGCCCTTTAATTATTTTTTGATAAGATTTTGCAATTTTGCACAGACCCAGCCCAAGACATGATCCTACCTGTGGCTACTCAGAGCCTAGATAACAAACACCATATTAGGATTACTGATTAAGACGGGGTTCTTGCAGCAAATTTCTGCAAAATGACTAAGTTCAAATGAACTAAAAAGTCAATCTATGATCAAGTTCCAAGACATACATAAGATGAAAGAACTAACATTATGCAGTTATGAAAAGAAAATGGGCCTTGAAGTCAGAACTCCCGACCTGGCCAACTATTAACTGAGTAGTTTTGGGCCTTGCTGAGCCTCAGTTGTTACTAGAAGGATGAGCACTGAAGTTTTCTTTTGGGCCTATGAAATACGTCTCAAATCTAGAAATGTAAGTGAAGGCATTTTGTAGAGCAAAGGCTTAGAACATGTCATTATCATTATTACTGAGCATAGCACTGTACAAACACTGTAGCATGCCATCACTAAAGAGAATCTGGATCGACATTAGCAACCTGCCAGACTGTCTCACGTGGTCAATGCTTCCATCCCTGATTGCATCATCAAAAACAGCCAAAGGTGGTCCAACTGGTTTTGCTGTCAAAATTCTATATATTTAACTTGTTCAAAATGCACAGATCTGTGATGGAAGTGTCTTTTAGATTAAAATGTTTGCATTCAGAAGTATGCTTATTGACAGGGAAATTAAAAAGTAAACAATACTGTATAAAACTCAATTTGGGAGCAGGGAGCGTGGCCTAGTGGTAGAGTACCTGTCTAGCATACACAGAAAAAGCACTGTGGCTCAAGTTGTAGAACACTATCCTTGAGCACAAAAAGACTCAGGGACAGTGCTGAGGCCCTGAGTTCAAGCCCAAGGACTGGAAAAAGAAAAAGAAAAAAAGAAAAACAATTTCTATCTAGTTCCAGACAAGTGCAGTAAACAGCTTACAAAAGATAACAGAAGATGGGAGTTGGCAGGAAATGGCAGGAAGGAAAACAAGGCAAAGTGGAAAACTGTACTATGCGATTAGGGAATGACATTGAGGGATTTATAAATTTAGTGGTATGTCACACTCTACAGATGAAGATGTGTCCTTTTCATTAACATGTATCCTTTTCATTAACTTTTAAAAGTAGCTGGCTTTGCTAAAAACTACATCTGATAATGTGCTTATGTTTTTCAAAACAAAACAGAGAACACTTGTTTGCATTGTTAACAACCAAGAGAAAAACCACACCTTAAAGTAAAGCCTCACTGTTTGAACTCAGTGAACCATGTCCAGGTGACTGTCACCTATGATTTAGAGATACAAAGGGACAGCAAATAAGGTATGTCACATTACTTCAGATTTTGTTGATCTTTCAATATAATTTCAAGTTTACAAGAGATACAGGGGGCTACAGAGCAAGCCAAATGATACTACTACTGGGAAACGGATAAATCAAAAAGAAGGGATATTTTTGGAACAGTCAGTCCAGTTCCTTCAGCAAATCAACACCATGGGGAGGAAAAATGGGCGAGAGCAAAGAATTGGCAAACTCCTGCCTGGAGCTGTGGCCTTTTGTTCTGTTGTGCGTTGAGACTATCTCTCCACATACCCTAGGTTCACCTCTTCCTGGTGCTCCTCTTGCTGCCACCTCTAGAGTGCTGAAAGTCTAGGTATGAGCCACCGCATCTGGCTCCCCTGCTCAGTTGTGTTTGACTCTAGGCTAAGAGTGAGTTTACATTTTAAGTAATTGAGCATGTAAAAACTGTAAAACACTCAAGTTTTCACATCATACACTTTTATGGGAACATGGTCATCCGCGCTTTTTTGTTATTGTCTACAGCTATTTCAGAAGGCCAAGGCCTGAGGTGAGGAAACACAAGTCGCTTTCCCTAAGTAGACTCTCACGTCCACTCTCCATACCCCACTTCTGACACCAGATACGTGAATGTCACCTTCCCTTCTCAACTCCCCACACAATCAGTTCTTCAACACTATCGGGTACAGTGGTTTGGATCTCAAGTGGTCCCCAAGAACTCACTGTAAAGGTATTCCAGAGTTGTGTACTAATAGTTCTGCTTTCCACCTTCCTTCTCCACATTAGAAATGGAGTATCGTTGGAAAGAGAAGCTACTTCTTGTGCAATTGGAGAAAATGGAACTACAGAAACATTACAATTGGGATAGTCAACTGTTCCCAACCAAAAATCTATAGCTGGTGTCCTAACAGTGTTTTAATTTCCCATTCCAGTGTTCTAGGCAAAGCTTATTCACAGATCTCCCACTGATCTAACATGGTCTTTCAAAATTCTGTTCACGACTTACTTAGTAAGTTAATAAATCAGTATAGTGTTCACAAGAAGTTTTTTAAATGACATGGAATAAAAGACTAACTATCAGACTAAGTTGTAGCAAAGATGGAATTTTAAAATGACATCATGTTTTGAAGAAAAAAATCTGTTTTAATGTATCTGTATAAATTCATTACAATGAATGATATACTTAAACATGTAATAGTTACGTTGAAAACTGAAACTATAAATGCAAGAAAAGTATCCTAATTATTTCAAGAAAATTACCTTTTTATGTTTATCAGGGATTTCTTTGTTGTTGTTGTTTGTTTTTTTGTCAATCATGGGGCTTGAACTCTGGGCTGGGGCACTGTTCCTGAGCTCTTCAGCTCAAGGCTGGCACTCTACCAACTTGAGCTACAGCGTCAGTTTTCTGGTGGTTAACTGGAGATAAGAGTCTCACAGACTTTCATGCCTGGGCTGGCTTTGAACCTCGATCTTCAGATCTTAGCCTCTTGAGTAGCTACAATTACAGGCACGAGCCACCAGCACCCAGCTTATCAGTTTTTAAAAATTTGAGCACTAAAGCCACATGCCCTCTTTTACTCATTTGTTCATATTCCTTTGAATAATCATTTTATTAAATAAGTCCCTGGGAAATAAAGATAAATGCTAGTAATTGCCTTAAAGTTTAGTATTGAGGGATAGGCAGATACATACTTAATCACAAATAACGAGGTAAAGGGTAGAGTTATAAAGTCTTAAAGAACATCCAGGCAATGGAGCAGTCTGAATGACATTAAAGGCATAGGGAACACTTTGGCCCCAAATTGGTACTCCAAAATATGTCAGAATAAGAAACAGCATTCACAGTGTTTTTTGGGCACAAAAGTGATTAGGCTGGAAAAATGGGCAGAGCCAGACTGCAGAAAAAAAGCCTTTGTATGTGGCTAAGAGAATCAGATATCCAGAGGAGAGCAACTGAGAGCTCTGAAAAAAAGAAAAAGAAAAAGTTTAGTTGAGTAAACAAAAAACCTGGAGGTGGAGATGGGGTTAGAGACATGGTCTGAGGTAGAGAATTAGCTCTATACTACACATCTTTTTAGAGCACTTTAATGAGCTATTCCATGACTTTATTCCATCTCTCCTCCTATTACAGATTAGGATGCTCTTACAACCTTCCAGGAACATCTGGGCCCCACCCCGGCTCTACCACAGCTTTCTTAAAGCTTGTTTTTGTCGTTATTTTGGCCAGTCCTGGGGCTTGATCTCAGTGCCTCAGCACTGTCCTTGCACACTTGAGCCATAGCACCACTTCCGGCTTTTTCATTTTCGGATTATGTGGTACCGAGAAATTGAACACAGGGCTTTGTGCATGCTAGGTGAGCACTCTATCACTAGGCTACACTCCCAGCCCTTAAAGCTTGTTTTTATATCACTAACACTGTCCCTCCCATTTGTATGACTACAGCTCTTCTCCAGTTTGAAAACTAAAGCAGTATGATATAGTTTCAAAAAAAAAATACTGCCTTAAATAACTCAGATATAAGTGTGTAACAGTTTCTAGAGTGTCAAGACTATACAAATGTCTAGATGATGTCTCTATCTGGATGTCATTTAAGACTTCCAAATGAAATGAACCCAAGTGTGTCTGGGTAGCTTTTCTATACAGTGCCAGACCACTTGGTGCTTCCGTTTCGTGTTTACTTACTTTTGCATTGGCTCAAATCTGGAGCCATACTTAGCTGTTTGCTTCCCATCACCTTCCACAAACATTCTGTGGCTATTTGCTGCACAAATCTCCTTGATTTCTCTTTTTTTTCATGGCCGTGATATTTGAAAGGCTCAGGTCTCTCCTATGACTTGCTAAATCTCCCTTTAACTATCAGGATTATCCTATTATGGCACGGGCGTGACCACTGTCACTTCCCACCTGTACACAGATGGAACATGCCACCAAGATGATGCCCACGACCCCGTAGCCCAGGCCCATGGTTGGCACTCCTCTATCATGAAGAAATGCTTCTTGAGGAAAGGCTTCACTTTATGTAGGGTGAAACTAAGCGGGACTATCCAGGTCACTTCACGAACGCTAGGCCTTACCATGTCCCCCAGGTTTCCCTGAGGGCCTGGTAATTCCGATCGCTCCCCATCCGGGGATCCCACCCCCGCCTTCCCCCTTCTCGTGCCTCCGCCGCAGAACGGGTCGCTGGGCCTGCCCGGCAGAGGGCTGTTCTCCCCACTGCTTGTGGGTCATCCACCCCGTTCACCCGCAGCAGCGCGGGACCGGATCTTGGAGCCGTGTTTCTGGGCAAAGCTTGGCCAAGCGCCCCCCTTCTCCCCCCCGGCAAAGGCATCTGGTGACGGCGGTTCGTCCCGGAGGCTCTGGAAGCTGTCATCTTCTCGGAGGGCGCGCGGGGGATTCGAACCGGGGGCCGCAGGCGTTCCAGGCCGGGCCTCTCCCCCAAATCTCCTCCTCCGTGTCCCTCACCGAACAGTAACATACACGGAGGAGGACACAAGCCATAACCATCCGGTTCGTCAAGTTCCACAACTACACACGCGCGAAAGCGGCGAGAGCCACCTCTTACCGATGAACCTGAAGGGACCCATAGCGGCGGCGGCGCAGGCTCCTCCCCGGCGGAAGCGGAAGTGGCAGGCTCTCCTCACCCTTCCGGCCACTCGCCCCGCCCTTCCGGTCCCGCCCACTCCCCGCCGCCGCAGCCCCGGCGGGTCCCTGAAGGAGCGCGGGGCGGCCGCCATGGCGCTGTGCGCGCCGCCGGCCTACCTGACGCACCAGCAGAAGGTGCTGCGGCTTTACAAGCGGGCGCTGCGACACCTGGAGTCGTGGTGTGTCCACAGGTGGGAGAAGGGAGCGAAGGTGGGGTTCGGGGAGCGAAGTGAAGGCCGGAAGGCCTGGGGGGGAACCGGGCGGCTCAAGGACGTTGGGGACGGAATGGACCGGTCCGCGCTGCCCCCAGGACACGCCCTTTGGGTCCGGGTTCGAATCCAGACCTCCCCGCCCTTGGCCGCTGGACCTCGGGATGCATGTGAGGCGCAGGGCCACATAGGCATTCGTTTTCCTTGGAGCCCTGCGGGTTCCATGATGACATAAAAACAAGGAAACGGGTGGTCCAGCGATCACACACAAGAACGCCTTCTTCACGACCCTGCCTAGTACTGTTTACCGCGACAGGGGTGTATCATTCTTCCTTTCTTTCTTCTTTTAGACCGCAGAACAATTCAGGAGTTAGGGATTCTCTTAGCTGAAGCAGCAGCCCAGCTGCCCTACGGCCGAGTCAAGAGTCAAGATTATAATTAAAAAGAAGAAAAGAAAATTTAAATATCCAGGGGAAAGATTGCAAAGACGAAATGCCTCTGTGCCTCTGAACACTTTTGAATTATATTTATTGAAATGGAAAAAAAAATACCCATCTCCAAAGCATCCTCATTCACTCCCTCTCTCCTTGGCTTTCTCATTTTTTAGCTTTATCTAGCCTTTGCATGTTTTTCCCCTTCCTCCATAACTCGCTCCTTTTCTGTCCTTTGGGGGACTTGGCTTAGAATGTGGTTTTAAAATATGTAGATTTCTGTAGCCTAAATGCAGTTAAAAAAAAATGGTGAAAACCCAAGATGTGGCCCCACTCTTACACAATCTTAAAACTTAGTGCCAGTCAGAGGGTGGGAGGAGGGGACAAAACATAAAAAGCTGAAACCTGGAGGAGTTGGAGAGGGTTCCCTTAAAGCCTAGAATGCAAATTGGTGTTCATACTTCTCTTTGCTAGACAGGAAGGTGACAAGTTAAAGGTTGTATAATTGTGAGTTTCTTCCCATGAATTTTTTTTTGTTACTTATGACAGGATTTGCAATTCAGTTTCAATACTTGATGCCAAATAAGTAAAAGTCAATGGTTTAGTGGGAGCAGTGGACTTCTATACTAATTGATAACTGAGAGAATTATTAATCATACAAAGCAAGTTAAGCCATCATGAATTCAGAAATGCTACATCTGGGAATATGAAAGTAATAATCCTAGAAGAAATGTTAAAAAAACTAGTTATTATAACTATAATGACACACAATTTTCAAAGCTCCCTGATAACTCTTCTCGGCCATTACTTCAATTTCTTTTGCCTTCATCGAGCTGTTCTGTGTGGTTCCAAGCAAGGCTGTAATGTTGTGTATACTAGAGGTACTCCTATTTAATACTGGAACTTGAGTTAACCATCTCTGCTCATTTACCTGAAGAACTGTATTCCCATTTGTTAGATCATTGATTGTTCTCTGGAGCACAACTTTTCTAAATTCCTTGAAACCAAACTTAACCTTTTCGCTGTCATTCTGACTCTAGATTTTTTTTGGGGGGGAGGGGAGCTCTTGGCTAATAACATTATTAGTGATTTAGATACTAAGCCATAGCTCAGAATTGTTCTCAAGGATTTAGTAATTAACCTCTGTGCAGTTAACACACATGCTTATAAAGTCATGTATAGCTAGGTGGTTCACATCTGTAATCCTAGCTACTCACGTGTTAAAATCTAAGGATCACTGTTTGAAGCCAGCCTGGGTGTGAAAATTCATGACTCCTGTCTCCAGTTAACCAGCAAAAAGTCAGAAGTGGAACTGTGACTCAACTGGTAGAACATTAGCCTATTGCAAAAAAGCCAAGGGACGGTGCCCTGAATTTAATCTTCTGTGCAGGCATAAAATAAACCATGGCTTTTTATAAGTTTTCTGTCCCATAATTATAATTATTGAGTCTTTGAGATATATCAGGTATTGTGTGAAGTGTTTTATGTTATAGGACACCAAATGTTGATGACAACCTTAGAAAAGAGGCACTGTTAACATTAAGAAAAAGAGCCCCAGGTCTAGAGAAAGTAGCTTACTTCCAGTTACTGGTAGAGAAGCTAAGACAGAACTCATCTCATAACTTAGTAGTCTAAGTATTTTCTCCTGTATCCTGTCACTGCAACTGGAGGTTTTAGTCCCTGGTCATCTGAGGCCTGGACTGTAGTCAAACCCTCCTAAGCCTGCCCACAGTTTCTTCAGGACCAGATTGTAACTTGGCTAAGGTTATTGCATCAGAATCTGGGTTCAAATTCAGTTCTGAATGATTCTAGTGAAACTGTTCACAATGTTCCTCCTCCCTTATTTCTCATCTTTGTGTCCCCCTATTTAATACAGTATGAAATGAACAAGTGATAGCTTTTCTCTTTTACTAATTCTCTTTCTCTTTGTCAGTCAGCATTTCTTCACTGTAGTACAGGGAGCTGTTGTTGTTATGATTATTATTTTGCTGCTTGGAAAGCTGTGAAGCAAGCTGTGAGTGGCTGCTCTGTTGTGCACTTATGGGAGGTAGCAGGGAGTTGCACTGCTCGTCCAGGTGGCGTTAGAGGAACTTGGCTCCTCTTGGCCTAGGCTGTACTGCCTACTTGGGTAGAAAACATTTCTAATCTCCCTAAATCATTTGGCTCAAGGGACAAATACCGGTACTTTGCTTGCTTGCTGAGAGCCCAGTTTGACAAACATCGGAATGAAAAGGATATGATGAAGGCCACATTGCTGCTGAGGGAGGCAGAAGAACAATTCTGGCAAAATCAGCACCCCCAGCCATATATCTTTCCTGACTCCCCTGGGGGCACCTCCTACGAGAGATACGAGTGTTACAAGGTAGGTGAGGACTGCAGTGGTGGCTATGTTCAGTAGGTAGGCTGTGTGTCTCAGTCCAGATCTCAGCTTTGTATCCTTTGCCCTTTAAGGGATGAGTAGATTTCTTTTCCTCATGGTTGACATACTGTTATTTCAGGCATCAGCTGTCTCATACCATTAAGACTTTTCTCCTTAAATTTGGCTTTGAGATTTTGTATTGTGTATTTTTTTGGCAAAGCTGAGTGCTAAATTACTTAGTAAATAACTCATTTGGAGACTTTAAAAATAATCACTTTGGGTTTCTATTTAAAAATGATCGATTTTGGGGGCCGGGAGTTTGGCCTAGTGGTAGAGTGCTTGCCTAGCATGCACAAAGACCCAGGTTCAATTCCTCGGTACCACATACATAGAAAAAAGCTGGAAGTGGTGCTGAAGCTCAAGTGGTAGAGCTCTAGCCTTGAGAAAGTCCAAGGACAGGGCTCAGGCCCTGAGCTCAAGCGCAGGACTGGCAAAAAAAAAAAAAAAAGATCCATTTGGATTGTTATTTGGTATTTCTTGAGAAACTTTTAAGTGCTACTTCCAAATAACATAAAACCACTGGTTGCATTTAGAAAACACAAGTAAGGAGGAATAACCCTGGCTCTCTTTGTTCTGTCAATTTCAGCTGCAGAATCTTTCACTTGAAGGCATTCTTCATCTTTGGGCCCTGCCTGTTATACTCTGCCACTCATTGCTTAGAGTCAGGAACAAGCTGATAGTTGCAGTAAAAATACCCCTCCGTTTTTTACTTTTAGCTCCTGAGCAGATCTGTTAGTGGTATATAAACAAATCCTGTGATTTGCTCTCGTGGCAGGTTCCGGAATGGTGCTTAGATTACTGGCATCCTTCGGAGAAGGCAATGTATCCTGATTACTTTGCCAAGAGAGAGAAGTGGAATAAACTACGACAGGAAAGCTGGGAGCGAGAGGTATGTCCTCCTGTCCTTGCTGTTCACTGCAGAGCTCAGACAGCACATGGACAGATTTTGCCCAAGTTCCTGCCCTGGAATGTGCTCTGGCTCCTTGCCAGAACTAAAATATTTAGGTGTCTGTGTGTTCAGCTTACTATTGACCATCTTGCCAATCAGTGAAAATGTGTTCCCTGATTGTTTTGGCTTTTCTCTTCTCTCATTTGCATCTCCCTTCCTTCTTAGTCCTTCGCCTGACCTTCACATACCTTAATACTTCTTAACTTCAGAAGTCATAGGCCTTTTATAGTTATCTTCATAGCTCAGTCTGAATATAGTGTAAAGAATAAATTGGAGACAGCAGAAGGAAGAGTAGCAAGTGCAGTCCGTGCTTACTGGGACTAGCACAAGTATGCAATGAACTCAGGAGAGGCTGATGTAAGTGGAGAATGTAGAAACCGAGTTAGCTGAGGAGAACATGAGCTTGCTGGAGTTGGCCAGGCAGTGGTGAAGGCCATTAGAGGTTGCCTGGCGAATGTGGAATAACACCAGTTTCTTCCAGCAATTTTTCTTTCCTCTTATAATACTGAGCTGTTTGGATGCCGGGATAAAGGTGGATGGCCCAGTTTGTCCAGAGTAACAGAGAACTAAAAGTTATTCAAAAGGAAATGATTGTCTGACTGGATAAAGAAAGGAAAAAATACCCCCCTGTGTAGTACATGCTTGTAATCCCAGCATTGAGGAGGCTGAGGGAGGAAGACAAGCTTGAGGCAACCTGGGTACCTGGCAAGACCCTGTGTAAATATTATACGACCCGGTGGTTCGTGCCTGTACTCCTAGCTAGCTGGGAGGCTGAGACATGGAGATCAGAAGGATTGATGTTTGAAGCCAAACAAGATACACCATCTCAAAATATAAAAAATTACCCTACCTGCGGTATCCTGATCCAGGCTATCCTGGGCAGAAAGTAAAGCCCTATTTGAAAATAACAAAAACAAAAATTGCTGGGGCTGACCCAAGTGGTAGAGTATGTCTGGCAAGCCAGGCCCTGTGTTCAATCCTCAGTACAGAGAGAAGGAGAGGGAGCGAAGTAATAGCAAGGAATCATGGAAGCAAATGCGCAGGAAAGCCGGCAGAAGTTGGATAATGGTTATCTGTCACTTTGACCAGGGGCATCTTGTTTTGTAAGAAGTGGCACAACCTCTTGAAGCTTCAAGTGGGTTTTTTTTTCATTCTGCATTGGCCACTATAACCTCTTGTCCCCTGAAGCATTCCTGTAGCTTACCCGCCTTTCCTCCACTGTCAGCCAGCACTATTTGCTGAGGGAACGTCAACTTTTAGGCCTGTTGGGGATCTCAGAATTTGCTAGAACTAGGGGTGGTTGAGCCAGGTAGAATTGACTGCTTTTTCACATGTGTATGTGTGTGTGTGTGGGGGGGTATTGTTTGCAGTTAGCATTTCAAGTATTATGAACTGAGGTTTCATGAAGAGTTGAGATAACAAGAATGCTTTTCTGGGGGGACCAGTAAAGGCACTATGACCAGGGGAACTGGAAAGGTAACTGCCATGTTTTTGCTTGAAGACTGAGAGTTCTCACTTTGCTGCTTTAAGAAAGGAAAAAGGAGCTGAGTGCCGGTGGCTTGTGCTTTCAGTTATAGCTACTTAGGAGGCTGAGATCTGAGGATCATGGTTCAAAGCCAGCCTGGGCAGGGAAAACCATGAAGCACTTATCTGCAATAAACTACACAGAAAAAGCTGAAAGTGGCATTGTGGCTCAAGTGGTAGAGCTCTAGCTTTGAGCAAAAGAAATTTAGGGATAGCACCCGGGCCCCCGAATTCAAGTCCCAGGACCATTCTTTCTCCCCCTTCCCCCCTCCAAAAAAAAGGAAAAAGCTCACCTATGTGAGTAAAGTGTGGGAGTAATGCAGATACATAAAAATGTACGGAATGAGCTTCCTGTGGGAATAGACATATCGCCTGGCAGTGGCAGAGGGGGTTAGCGGGAGTGAACCATTCACACTTCCTGTACTCCTTCCCCACCCACTTCTAGGTGAAGCAGCTGCAGGAAGAAACCCCACCAGGTGGTCCAAAGACTGAAGCTTTGCCTCCGGCCAGAAAGGAGGGCGACTTGCCCCCACTGTGGTGGCACATTGTGACCAGACCTCGGGAACGGCCAGTGTAGAAACACACTCTTCCTGCTAGCAAGTGACAATGGAAAGTATGTTAGCAAACATATACACTTGCCCTAATAAAAAAATACTGAACATAGTCTGCCATGCCTACGCTCTTTCTGTCATGTGACTGCCGTCAGTGTTCTTGTTACCATGTAAAGAAAACCAGTCACATGTCATAATATTGATAGCTCGTGTGATCAGTAAGGGAAAAGTAGCCAAATCAAAGATTCACCCTGAACAAATGCTAGGTTGAGGGCTTTGTGTCACAATGCAGAGTCAAAGCTGAGAAGGAAAAGTGAGGGCTCAGAGCCCCTCTTTGGTTTTCTAGTGATTGCACTAATGGGAAAAGAGTAGGTGGTCCTAGAGGCAGCATGTTCAGACACCTGTAGGGGGCACTCGCGGTGACGAGGAGGTGGAAAGTAGAGGTTGGCTGGTTGGGGCTAAAAGGGAAGGAAGTTAGTGACTGACTGGATGCAGTTGTCCAGTTGTATTGCTTCCACAGCCGAGTGACTGTCGCAGACTTGGAGGTAAGCATGTGACACTCACAATGATCCAATAAAGGTTTTTTAAAAAAAGAAGACATTATAAAAGGTCACCAAAATCAGCTGGCTTTTTCCCTTTATTTCTTGCTAACAATTAGATGAGGCAATGCTTGTTCTTGGAGCTGACAAGAATCATCAAAGATTTTTGTCAGTTGCCTAAATGAGCTCAGTCTGAGTCTCAGTCCCACTTCTGATTTTAATAAAGACTTGAAATGAGGGGCTTTTTCTTTCTTTCTAGTGGTTCTTTATTTATAATGAAGGCAGAAGCAATTGTTACAATGTAGAAGGGAGACACATCACACAAGTGTTATTTATACAAGTTTAGAACGAAAACTTGCACAGGAGAGATCAACTCTCAGTACAAACTAGCAACTAAAACCACAGTAATTTACCTTTAGAAAGGATTTCTTTATTTTCTGCTGTGACACTGCTTTTACAATATGCAAAAACACAAACAGAGCTACCCAAGGTGTTTTGTCACATTTCTTTCTACATTGGATTTGGCAACATTTTATATTAAATTTATTCAGATTATACTAACGTTTAAAAACTAAACGAGTGAGAAGCTGTACCCAGGTACAGTTACATCCATTTATTTCCAAGGTTTAAAATACTATTTTTATCTATTTGTAATTATCTTGTAATGACTTCTGCATTTGCAGAAACCATCTTGAGCATCATATGCACAATGCATCAGCTACTTTTAGACATCAAGATTGGTGGGCGACACCACAGGCACTACTGCTGCTTCCAGTCTGCAAGAGCTTGTTTTTCAAAGGGAAAAAAAAGCTTAGTTTCTACTTATCATGCCTTTGCTTTAAAGCCGTAACATAAAACGTCCTTGAGCAATCACAGCAGTGTTAAATGTTAATAGATAGAATGCTGACTGTACAGAACATTACTCACATCCAATGTGGTTATGTATTAAAGCATAAGATTATGTCACAAGATTATCACCAACAGAAATCTGTAGATTTGGGGACCCACCAAGCTCCTCCTGGAGAGGCCGAAGCACAGTGTGCAGTCAGCTGCCCCACTGATAAGGGACTGGCGCCTTTACATAGTTGTCTCCAAATGTGGTCCCTTCAAGGCTACAAATCTCTGTTGACCTTACAGGATGGGCATTATAACAGATTTAAGTTCCACTTAACAAACGTCAAAATCCATTCCAAAAAACAGCCTAGAATGGGAGAGGGGGATGGAAAAAAAGACAGTATAGTGGTCAGGTTCCCAGTGATAATAAATAAATCCTCCTCTTCAATGTTAAGTAGGAAGCCAATCGACTGCCATTGATGGAAGGAAGATAAGAAAAACAAGCCCCAGATTGGTAAACACATTGGCAAATTGCTAGACTCTTAAGCTGGTTACCCTTGTGAAATACACTCGGAGTTTCTTCAAAATAATCTGGGCTTCTCAAGCACCCAGCCTGCTGGGCACAGTTAAGTAAAAGGCATTTTTTCTAAGAAATCCCTGCTATTACTTTTTCAATGTTTTCACACTTTTATAAACTGCCTTACCCTTTTGAAAGATGCATTTGGACTCTATGGAAGTGAGTACATAGACAAGAAGCTAAGTGGGAAAGGATTCTCTGCGAACCCGTGATGGCGGCATGCGTGGGACTGGAGTGGGCGCTGTGTGCACTCAGAAGAATGGTGGGAGAAAGGAAGTCCTTAAACATCCTACAGAAACAAACACTGCAATCCAGTATGGCTTATTCGGATGCATTTACCATGAAGCTACTAGAAATTCAACCTACCAGGCTACTCTTAAATGTAACAGGATTGGCTATGTGGACAAGTGTGCCCCTCCCACAGCCCTCCCCCCAATCCCAGACCATCGCTTTGTATTGCTCCTCCGTATTGCTCCTCCGTGGTTAACTTCTCCTGCACTTCCCACCCGGAACATAGTACATTTCAATGAGGATTTTTATCCCTTACCCATTTTGTTTGTACATTAAAATAACTTGATTTGCTCCTAAACTAGACTACTACAGTGCATCTACAAAAGCTTGCAGGGAGGAAAAAAAAAAGTAGTATAATTATCCTTTTCTGAAATTAACTACTTTGTGGTTTCCCTTCCCCACCTCCCTCCCCACCATATGCATTTAAAATTTTACAAAGACTTATAAAAAAGTTAAATGGAATTTGGCACCTTCAGAAAAAAATCAAAAGGGAAAACTAAGATTCAAATGTGCAGGAAAAAAAAACAATATTTACAAATCAAAGATCAAGATTATGTCAGTTACATGTGTTACTTTTCATTCTTATCTAAAGATGTTGAGTACTTTTCAAAAGAGCTGTATTCTGAGTTGCCTACAAAATTTTCGTTGTTGTTATTTGATTATACGTTGGAATGGATGGAGACAAATTAGATTTTATCAAAGAGTTTGTTCCCCCAGGGCAGTATTTCCTGGGAGCCCAGGAGAGTCTAGGAGAGGCGCGGGGCTGAGCGGTCATTGGTTGTGGTCTTCTTCAGTTTCACGCCCCTTCGGATGGCGTTCAGCATGTCTTCTCCTTGGGGAGCATCTCTTGCACTCAGGTCTGCAGGGTCACTCTCTGGACTCTGGCCTGGGGAGACAGTGGTACTCGGGGGTTCCCTCTCCTGATCTTCAGCTTCGCTTTCTGGAATCGCCTGTCTGTGCTCCTCCAGGATACTGGGCTTCGGGCCTGGAAGTGGAGGGTTGATGGAGGCTTGCCCACTCCACATGGAAGAGGGAATGGTGGCAGCACCCGGGGAGCCCTCACCCACAGATGGAGACTCGGGGCTGTGCTCACCCCGCTCCTCTGGCCCATCTGGTGTGGTTGGCAGTACCCCAGGCAGGTCTGGGACAGTGGGGGTTTTGACGGGGATCACTGGTGTTTTGATGGGGATGGGACCGGCTCCGATGGTCCCCCGGCGGACGGAAGGCTTGGTGGAAGGGGTCCGTCGAATGGTTGCCACACCGGGGGTGACCATGGCAGGTCCCAGGGTGGTGGGAAGGCCTGCTGTGGAGGCTGGGCGCTTGGCTTGGAACATCCGGCGGTACGACTGGCTGATGTCACTGTTTCTTGGAATGGTAGAGGATTTGTCAAAGTCCTGCTGCTCCGCCTCCTGGTCACCACTTACAGAGAAGTAATCGTAATCTGAAACTGATTGTAAGCATTTGATTAGACGGATCCAAGGGGGCAGCGCTGCTAATTCTTCCATGCTAGGAAGACAAAAGGCACATGAGGCAAAGGGCACACATGATTTCATCCTGGTCCTCCAACACTAATGAAGTATTTCACCAAGAACTCCACAATGGGGCCCTCTGCTCTGTTCACGGGTACACCCGGGTGCCTCAAATGGCACAGACACTACAGCCATGAAGGAACCGTTTAGATGGAAAGAGGATGTGACACTGCCAGGTTGCAACAAACCACCTCCCAAGTCTTGGAGGAATGAAGGGAATGAAGAAGAAATCTGTCACATCCTCAGGTCAAACCTTCAATAGGCTAGAGTTGACCTGAACATCTCCCTTGATAGCTGGACAGGTTAGAAAAAGTAGGGAACTAGCTGCAAATTATACTCCTAGGTATATCGGTGTGTGTGTGCGCGTGCACACGTGTGTGTGTGTGTGTGTGTGTGTGTGTGTGTAGAGATTCAAGTTCAAGGCCAACGTCAGTCGTAAATGTTGGTGGATTCCATCTTGACTAATAGGCTGGATGCAGTACTGCATATATGCCATCAACAAATAGAATCACAATGAAGGCTGGCTCGGGCATAAAATGAAACCCCATCTTGAAAATAAGCAAACCCCCAAAAAGGGGCTAGGAGTGTGGCTCAAGTGATAGTGCCCAAGTAGCAGGCATAGGACCCTGAATTCAAACTCAAAAAAAAAAAAAGGATGTAGGCTGTGAAAACAAAATAGCAAAGTAAGTATAAAGTGCTTCTCACAAAATTAAAAAAAAAAAACAACTTATTGATGGCCTCTGTCTCTCAGTTCTGTTTCACACACCTGGATGGTGAGGAGGAGGAGGAAAGGAGTAAAATCCAGGTCCCTTCTCACAAGGCAGCTCCCTGAGCACCCAGTCACCTCCCCGACGCATTCCCAGACCACATGACAGCCCTGAAGCCAATCTGCTGGCTAGGGGCTGGGCTGTGCTCACAATGGCTGCTGGCTTTCTGCTGCCCACAGGGGGAAGGAATGGGGGCAGGGGGCTGCTTGTGATCCCGGCTGCAAGGCTGGGCAGCCCATACCTTGGGAGGGAATGGTGTCCTCAGAGCAGCACGGGGTGGTCGTCTGGGTGCTGTAGCCGCTGGAGCACTGCAAGGAGTCTCGGCTGCTCCTCTGAGTGTCCAGCTGCAGGCCACGTGACAGGGCCAGTGCCAGCTCCTCACATGCTTCCATCTCCTCACCAGGCTGCAGGGCGGAAGAGAGAGAGGGGACACAAGGCCGTGAACGCTCCTGTGATGGCCTCGGCTGTCCACGTACAGCCTTTGGTTGGTCTGCTGTCACTGTTGTTCTGTTCCTGTAAAAGCCACACGCCTATAGCCCTGGATTGCTACTGCATTGCTTCTAGAAAGCTCTGCATATCTGATTCCCACACAAAGCTTTTCCCTGGAGGAATTCTGAGTGGAGTGCAGCCCGGCTCCCCCAGCTGTAAGCCTGGGCTCCCAGTGGCTCGCCTGCAGCCCCCAGCCAGGCTATGTGGACCCAACAGATAACAAAGAACGAGAGTGTCACCCTAGTGGCTGCCGACACGGTCATGCTCCGTGGTCTCTGTGCCTCCTCGGCAGCTGCCGCTGGGCCTCCTGCAGTCAAGGGTCCTCCCCCGCTGGGGTCTGGCTCCCGCTTCTCTTTGCGCCGCTGGAGGGTGTTCACCATCGGCTGGTCATAGGGTCCTGGCTTAGCCCAGTCCTAAGTAGAACAGTGCGATCAGGAGCTGGGGCCCCATCCATTGTGAAGGGCGGAAGCTGCCCTCAATCAGCTGCCCACAGAAGGCGGCCGCTCCCTGGGGAAGCCCACAGCCCCTCCGCACACCCCCACCCCGCTCCGAAAGGCAGGAATGGAATGACCTCTGGGGGCCTTGGGTACCTCTCTTTTTCTCATCTCCCCCAAGATGAAAAACCCTCAACAATCAGGCAGGTAACGAGAGAGCTTAGTCCACAGCTGGGTAACAGGTGGCTAAGACAGCCGCTAAGGCAAAGCTGTCCCTTGGGGCCAGGCGTGGCCTTCTGTGTAGAAGGAACCATCTTAAGAGCAACCCCAATGACTGATGGCTGGACAGCTGCCAGGGGGCAGTAGAGCAATGCCAGCCACTCTCCCTGCAGCTGACTCCACCGCAGACAAAGTGAGCATCAGGAGGCAGACTAGAGGCCTGAGGCAAAGCTCCCAGTGCCCTGCCCAGACTCTGAAGCTATCTGAGGAATCAAAGCAGGCTCTAAATGCTGGGAACCTAGTGGCCCACTTTGCAAATCAGAGTTCCCTCAAATGAGACAGAAGAGCCCAAGGGGCATCCCCAGAACTTGTTATAGGAGAACACTTGCAAACTTGGTTTTGATAGCAAAGCCAACGTGTTTCAAAGTAAAATGATCAAAATGGAAGTCTTCATGTACTTTCAGGATACAACAGGACAATCCACTGACATATCGGGCTGTGGTTCTGTTACCCCAGCCCAGCATAAGACTCATTCCAGGCCAAGTCTGAGCTATGTGGCTGAGTACAACAGTTTAGGTGGTTAGATAAAACTAACCAGCCAGGAGGCCCAGAGGAGGAAACGCAGCAGGCTTCATCCAGTTCTCCCAGGAGGAGCCGGGCCCTTCACCTGGGAGCCCAGTCTCCCCGCAAGCAGGGGCACTGTCTGTCAGGCTCCAACTAGAGGAAAACCTCCTGATGTGGAACCCATCCAGTGAGAGCTAAAAGCTACTTTCTGGCTTCTTCAGTGGGAATTTACTGAGGGAGAGGAATTCTGGAGAAGAAGGTAGAGTGTGAAAAGAGGCGGAGGGAAGAGTCAAGGGTCAGCACAGTGGAACAGAAGAGGGTGAGCACAGAGGCAATGAGGGGCAAAGAAGGGGGAGGAGGAAGGGCTAGAGGGAGGGAGGAGAGACACAAACCTTCCAGCTAGGGATCTGAGATGACGGGAACATGCCGGGCCCAATGGTGTAATAATGAGCGTAGTAGTCTGGAAGGTGGAGAGAGGTGGCCCGAGGGAGCGGACGGGAGGCAGGCAGGCAATGGGGGAAGGGGCCCGCACCCACAGGCCCCACATGGGACTCACTTGATAAACTACAGTGAGAAAACCCATTAGACAACTGGAAACGAAAACAAACAAAAAAAAAGGGGAAGAAAAGGAAAAAAAATTAATACAACAGGATGAGTGTGGAGACATAAGATGGCATTGACATTTGGGGCAAGGGGGAAGGGAACCCCTGAATATTTACAAAGGAAACAAATGCTGGGGGCTCTGATCGGACACGATCCAGGATGCATGAGAAAAGAGCTAGAGTACAAAGAATGCACACAGACTTAGCACCAAGTAGAGATTCTGTCATTGTGGCCTAACTTTTTTTTGGTGGTCCTGGGGGCTTGAACTCAGGTTCTGGGCACTGTCCCTGAGCCTCTCTGTGCTCAAGGCTAGCACTCTACCCCTTGAGCCACAGCACCACTTCCAGCTTGTTCACTTATTCTGTGTATGTGGTACTGAGGAATCAAACCTAGGGCTCCACGCATACTAGGCAAGCACTCTACCACTAAGCCATCTACTCAACCCAGTGTCTTAAATTTTTGCAGCATTCTTGGTGGCTTTTTTTGGTCATTATTTCACAAAGCATAATTATAAAATGGTAGGAATTTGCTTGTCTCATTATGCAAATTTAAAAATTCAGAAGCTTCCTCAAATGAATGGGTACACCCAAAATCATTACACGGTTTAGAAGCAGATTCCAATCAAGGCTAAGGGTTGGTGGTTGCAAACTAAAAGGCAGAAAAGCACACAGCTTCTAACACAGATGAAATGTCACATTCAACAGTTTTGTGGGACACTTGGGAAAGGAAAGGGAGAATGGATCTGTTCTGGAAGAAGCTTTCACACCTCCATGTTTGCCGTACTCCTTCCTCTCCCTCAGTTTGAATACCCAGGCCATTGTTTACCAGCCAGAATCTCATTCAAGAAAAAGCCCTCACTCAGCCCATTTCCAACCTCTGTCCGTCTGAAGGGCCCCATATCTAGATGATGATTCTGAGTTTCCACAGAGCCCTGCGGATTGGTCACCTTCTCTGTGGACACCCAGGCGCCCATGGTGGAGCCTGAGCTGACAGAGGTGGGGGAGCTGCACTCGCTCACTGACTGGCAGGTTTCCGAGGCTTCGGAGGAGGCCGAGCTGGACGAGTTCTGCAGCAGGGGAGGGAGCACACAAGGGGACCAACAAACCAAACCACACACCACCAAAAATCATAATAAAATAAAATAAACAATGGGGAAGGGAAGGGCATGCATGGGGAAGGGGGCAGGGGAGACAGACATATACACAGAAGAAGGGAAGGATGAGAGAAGCAGAGGGTTAGGGTTATTTTGTCCCCAAAGTTGTATGCTCAGAGCTTCCAAGCCCTTGAAAAGCATGAACCCCACAAGCACTACACTGCTTGACTGTAGGTACCCAGGATATTGTGTGTGCCTGGCACAGAAGCATCTTCTCCAGGCCCTGGATCTTCCCACAATGCTGTCTGTTCATATGCTGCAAGCCTGGGCCCCAGGAAGGCTGGTCTGTCCTTGTCTTTTAAATATTCAGGTATTTTAGGAATTGCACAAGGTTTACTAAGATCAAGCATCTGCTACCTGCCTACCAAGTCTGCCTGGAGTTTTACACGCATGCAAAACTTTTAGCCTCTCCAGACTTAAAAGATATAGACATGTTGAGGTGCTATTGCTGGAGTGTTGTAGAAAACTGGGGCAGGAATCCTTGTGGTTAGTGCAGTGCTTCTGGTGGCCAGAAGAGGGCAGGGTGAAGCCTCTGGAGATGCCCAAGTAGGGAAATGCTGTGTTACTCCCTGCATACTGCCAGATACCACACCCTGGCCCTGTCAGTCTTCTGATGATAAGGGGGGCTGGTGGGTTTGGCTTGCTGGCATTCTGCTGCATTAGGAATTATGACACCTTGCCCTTCTAGTCCTGGACCTGGTATGTGCCACCGGGCTTAAGCACCAATGACTTCTGGTAATTTGGGTCCCCTAGTTACCACTTTGACTACCCAGTTACTTAGTTTCTGCTTGTCACTGAAAACTCTGGCTTCAACTCAGTCTGGTTTAATAAGCTGGGCCAAATGTGCCAAGACTTCTCTGTAAGTGTTCCCAGGTCAGCTGGAAAGGAGGGCCTTTTATAAGCCACATCGGAGACCGACCAAGGTTTATTAGCTCATCATCCGACACACCTGGAATGAAGCACTCAACACTGCAAAGAAAGGTTCTCGGCACATGGCTGTCCACACTGGTCCCTGAACTTGGTATCTAGTGAGCAACCTGGGATCTGAAGTTAGAGGATCTGGATTTCAATTTAATCTGCCACTTCCTGGTTTAAGGACCTTTGGTCTTCAAATTCTCATTTTTAATCTAGCATGGTGGCCAAGAGTATCACAATATGAAATGTTTCTGCATTCAGGAGGTGGCAGTAATCCGCTAGCTGATACTGATTTGTACAATTCCTCCAATTTCCCTTCTGTCTTATGATTATAAATAGCCATAATGTCTCTTTTGGTGGAGTAGGGGCAATATTAGGGTCTGAACTTAGGGACTCGTGCTTCTTATGCTAGAGCTCTACCAGTTGAGTCACATCTTGAGTGCTTTTGTTTTGACTCTGCTGCACTTTTGATCAGACCTGCCTCCTAATTATATTTACTGAATACCTGGGATTAGAAGCATGTTTCACAACACATAGCCTGTAATTTCTTTAATATATATAATTTTTAATTAAATTCAGCAGCATTCCTGAGCTTATTAAAACTACCCTAGCCTGGGAATCACTTGGAGTTAGAACATTTGTCTAGAACATGAGAAGTCCTATGTTCCATCTCGAACACCAACACAAATAAAACCCAAACTTCCCTAGAGATGCTAGACAAGCAGACATAAGCTATCACAGGTCAGAAAACCCTTCTGTTTCCCCCAACATTAATGCAGGGAATGGAGATGGAGGGTCAAAGCGCTTTTCTTCTTCAGAAAGGGTTATCAGTGTTCTCTATTGTTAATTTTCAGTCCGTTGAAAACAAAGACACAATTAGAGCAGCCTTTGAACAACTGCAAGTCCAGCTCTCCCTATCCTGGCTTGCGAGCCAGGAAGATAGATTAGTGAAACACATAACAAGAGACAGGGCCAAGCCAAAGAACCCCCCACAGGGGCAAGCACATCAGCCTAGAGCTGCAGTGTCTGGCTCTGAGCACTTCTGTGGGAAGCTGAGTCTCTAAGGAAGAGAGGCCATGGTCCCCCAGATGGCTGTGCAGTGCTAAGGAGATCTAAGCTGGGGTCACAGTGTTAGGTGACCAGCAGGGGGCACCAGGGAGCACACTAGTTGATGGCACTATCCAGGTTTCAGAACTCTGTGCTCTTTCCCAAGTGTTAACTCAGGGATGATGAAAAAAATCAGCTGGAAGGACACATGCTAGTACTTGTGAAGATCATCTGATGCTCTGCCCAGCCTTTGCTGCCTGCAGTAACTGCAGGACTGCACTGGGCTAGAAATGTCTACGCCAATTGTGGATGGGGAAAGGATGTATCTCCCCTTCTCCCCAGGATCCAGTGCCAGCAGTGGCGTCTGCAGGGGCTCATTCAGCACTCATGGGCAGAGGTTGGGAAAAGATCTGTGAGTTGGGCTTCAGAGACAGGGTCTCAGCCATTCAAGGAGAACCTGAGTGTCCAGCGGCAGGCATCCTCCTGTACCCATCCTGCTAAGCACAGCATCCTGCCAGATGGCCTTACAGGGATGCTAGAGAGGCCAGCTTTCCTCCCCTTGCAGAGCCCCTTTAAAGAGGTGTCCTAAGAGCACAGGGGTCTGCCATACCCAGGTCCTCCTTTGACTGCAGCCACTGAGGGAAGCCAGGGCACCCTTACCTGGTTGGCGGCCTCAGGTGGCATAGGGGAGGGCGACTTAGACTGGAAGGCGTCCTGGGATATGAATCCTGAGTCATGCGAAGAGACACTGGACAGCCGCACAGGCGCCTGCTGGGCCAGGTTGGAGCTGCGGTAGCGGTAATGTGAGCTGGGGGAATGTGAGTGGGAGCTGCTGGATCGGGAGTCGCTGCTGTTGACACTGTTCAGGCTGCTGTAGGGGACAAGCAGAGGGGACGGGAGGGGAGGGAAGGCCAAGAGAAGGTGGTGGTGGGAAGGAAGAAGGGACCATCAGGAAGAAGCAGAGTAAGAAAAGCATATCACATCCTATCATCAGCTCTTTGACCTGGAGAAGCCACACAAACAATAGACTACCTTTTCAAAACACCAAATCCTTACCAAGTTCAACAAATGACATTTTCAGGTAAGCCACAGGCAACCAGGTCTTGGAATGTTGAAAGTGACAGTCTCAGGATGGAAGCTGATGACTGAAGAAGTCACTGGTACCCACCCCTGCCATGTGGCCCACTAGAAAGCTGGGAGGCAGAGGCAGGGCTCACTGCATCTCATCTACCTTCAGAAATCCTCACCCTGGAGCAACACCTACTGAGATGCCAGCCCGTGCCCTCAGAGGACCAGATGAACATGACCAACCAGTACTCCTGGACTCCCTGAGGAGTTCTAGACTAGCTTGGGTAAGGCCCCGGTAAGGAACATCAGCCAATCAACTTGCTTGCTGCTTTCAGGTGCTTTGCCACTTTACCACCAAAGGTGAGGTTTAGTTATGGTTTTACCCTGATCCTGGTGTATACTCGGTTATAATACTGGTGAATCCAGCCTAACAGCACCACCGTAAGTGGAAGACAGCCTACAGTAACAAAATGCAATCAATAGTAAGTCCTTTGCCTCTGAGGTAAAATGGTAAACAAGTGTCTCACTTCCTGGGGGACAAGTGGGTGTTCTGCTGGCATTCCTCTGTTGGCATTCCACTTGCAGTTGTCAGAAGCATGCTCTGCATTCTGCATAATGACTTAAGTGATAAAAACCAGGTCTGTGGAAGCAGGAATTGGAGGTACCTAGTTTAGGTTCTTGGTCCTGCATGAGACCCTATTTTGCAGCTAATGAAGTCCTGGAGTCCTGGGCAGCTGGCCTAAGCCAGAACAACTTGGAAGGATGCTCACACACACTGGGGGAGTGTGGAGGGAACCAGCGCTATGATTTTTGGGGGTCAGCTCAAGTACTACCACTAAGACTATGAGGAAGGAAAAATACAAGGCGATGTGTTTTATATTCATGAGACATGCTTTTCTTGGCTGCTAAGGAAGTAATCTCAGAATGAATCTCTGCCTCTGTCTGTCTTCAGAAACACACAGAGCCCATGAGCCATGAGAAGAATCCAACTGACATCTTTTCAGCCACCCAGCTCCTTCCTGCCAGTGCTGATACACACAGGAAGCAAGCTTTCATTTGGCTTTCAAAAGTCAAGAGAGATATGAAAAGCAGGTGTCATACAACAGAAAAGATAACTGAAGTATGACAATGTTTCCATTGTGTCAATTCTCAAGAAGAGAATATACTTCCCCAATCAGCAAGCCAAGAACAACTGCCTAATAAAACCACTAGATAATAATGGTCTTGCAGGTGGCAGGCCGATTCTAAACGGACTCCGTGTTCACAGGTAATAGGACTAGTTAGCAGAAATAGATGGGACTTTCAAAAACTTTTCATTTAGTTTACAAAACTTTGAGATAACACCGAGAGAAAGGGGAGCATAAAAGCAGTATTATTTCATTTGCTCAGACAAGAGTAAGATCCACATATGGAAGAATCAACCGTGGGGTAGGGGTGTAACTCTGTTGAAGAGTTCTTGTCTAATATGTACAGGTCTAGGGTATGTTCCTAGCAACACACACGCACGCACGCACGCACGCACGCACGCACGCACAAGCACACGTACCTGCACCCTCTATATAAAGGGAAAAAAAAAATCAACTATGGTCTACCTTCTTTAATTCTTATGATTTTTTTAAAACTGCTAAGTAGGAAAGCCAAAGGTAGTGTTACAAGACTGAAAAATTCCTGTAACATACACCCAAGAGCGATGGAGACCTGGTCCAGACCCTGAAGAATTGAGACCCAAATCGGCTGCTCCCCTGGCCACTTCCTGTTTGTAACAAGTCCCTCTCAGAGATAAAGGCAGATTTCATTGCTCAAATTTACAATACAGGAAAACATCCTGGCCGCAACAGTCAGAGCAGACGCTGGCCTCACTTACCTGCAGACGCTTGACTTTCTGGACATGGTAGTGCTGGGAGAAGAGGGTGGAGTCTGATAGGACCAACTGTAATCAGAGCCTTTCAAGTCCAGAATCACCTGAGGGGACAAAGCCAGCTGGGGATGCAATCTCAACACCCACCTCCACATCCAAAAGCTGCCCCCATGGGTAAACATTAGAAGAAAATGCCTCTTCTTTTAAATTGAGGAACCCACACTAACCAATCCGGCAATGTCACAATCCTTTCTGTGAGACCAGCAAAACTGCAATTAATAAAGGGAAGGGAGGGAAAAGAAAGCCCATGAAATATCCGGGAGAGATGGAGGGGATGGAGAGAAGAGGAAGGAGGGAGGGAAAGAGAAAGAATATGAATATATTTTCTGTGTGCTGGTATTGGTGCTTAAACTCAGGGCCTCATGTTCTTCTTTGGATTTTCTGCTCAAGGCTGGAGCTCTGCCATTTGAGCCACACCTCACTTCTATTGGAGAATGAATTACAATGACCAAGTAACAATTTACAGGAGCTGTTTATATAACCCAAGTCTAGGAGTTGCAGGATTTTTACCTGGTAATAACATAAAGGCAGTTTATGGACTTGATAAACTTGCACTTGAAAACACTTGATGTTCAGTGGTTACTTCTGACCTATTTGGCCAGGGCTAGAAACCAGAAAACCTCACTTTTTTTCCCCTCACAAACTGTTTCTGCATCTGTACCCTGAGCTGGACAAAGGACCTCTTGAGTGTAAGGTGTAAGGTACGCCACTCTTTCACAGAAGAAGTGTCTACTGAGTGAATGCACACTCTGGTCTACAAGAAGCAATTTCATAGAATATACCACTTCAAAATTTACCTTCTAAGCTGACAGTTTAAAGAGAAAAAAGAATTTTATATGAAAGACTGAAGCCAGCAAGTGATTAATCAATGGTTTGTTTCTCCAATATGCTTCCTACCTGACACAGAACTAATGTCATGTGCACCCAATAAGTAAGTAAATAAATACATCTTAACAAAGATGAGCCAAGGTAATGCAGGTCGAAATGGAGAGCTCAGAATAGGGCCTGATACACAACCCCAGTGTTGTGTAGTGACTGTTTAGGATGATTACCATATATTGTAACGCCAAGGTCACCTTGAATAGATAGGAGTTAAGACATGACAGGTGCTACAGAGAACACTGAGAGCCTTGACTTTCATCTCTTTGGTTTGGTCCGCAGTGCTCGCTCCACAGCTCTTACCTGTTCACTGGAAGACGGCAGTTTGTGAGGGTCCATGGTCAGGCTCTTTAGATCTTCCGATATGGTCTGCAGGTGGGTGATTTCCCCTAGCATTGAGATTTCTTCTTCCTACAGGAATGCAATTGATGACATCGTTGTTATGAGGGATACTTACTTCCTAGTCAAGTTCCAGCGGGGCTCTGGTAACTGCACAACACTTCCAACCTTTAGAAGTAGAAATGGGGGAGGGGGGAATCTGCTGAAAGGTCCACTGAAATACAAAGGAAAAAGAAGCTGGGCGCTGTGGCTCACACCTGTAATCCTCACTACTCACGAGGCTGAAATCTGAGGGTCGTCTTCCAAAGCTATCCTAGACAGAAAAGCCTGCAACACTCATTAACCCCAAGAACCAGCAAAAAGCCAGAAGTGGAGGTACAGTTTAAGTGATAGCATACCAGTTTTGTTTTGATTTGTTTTGCTGGGCCCGGGTCTTGAACTCTGGGCCTGGACAATGTCCCTTAGCTTCTTTTGCTCAAGGCCAGTACACTACCACTTTGAGCCACAGAGCCACTTTTGCTTTTTCTGTAATTTAGTTGGAGATGAGAGTCTCACAGACTTTCCTGCCCCAGATGGCTTCAAATGGTGATCCTCAGATCTCAGCCTCCTGAGTAGCTAGGATTACAGGTGTGAGCCATGAGCACCCAGCTAGAATGTCAGCTTGGAGTGAAAAAAGCTAAAGGAAAGCACTTAGGCCCCTAAATACCCAGGGACAAACAAAACAAAACCCAGTCGTTATCACAGAGCGATGTGAGGGGGAAGGAGCCTGAGTCCTCACTGAAGTGTCAGACTTGCCAGTGAGCTGGGATCAGGCCGCCCTCCACCCGTGCATTCTCACCGCTTCACTTTCCACAGGCTGAGGCATCAATGCCTAACAGGATCTGCGGATATTTGGATCTAAATCTTTGAGACAACACATGGGCATCCAGAAGTTAACTGTGCCCCCCTATGGTGTTTTGGTTTTACTTCGCCCCATCATCTTAACAGCAAGAAAGTTGGGAATGGGAACATTTTTTGGGGTCACCTTCCCAAAGTGCCTGGCTGGAACTGTGGCCAGGGAAGAATAGTCCAGGAAAAGGTTTTATAGTCAGGGGCCAGGGACAGTTCGCATGTAGAGATTTTGCTAGGGCTGAGGAATGTAGGCCAGCAACTCTATAAATGTTCCAAAATGCCAGTTACACAAGTTTTCCACTGCAGCATGTGTACAATCTACCTAAAAACTAAATCTGATATAACTATTTAAAGATAATTTTTAAAACTAGAAGTTTAAAAACAAACTATATCTGATTTAACTCACTTCTAATTCTTTTACTTAGCCTAGATAGCTAAAAAAAATAAAAAAAATCATTTGGAGGGCTTGTTTAAAACACCAAGGGTGGCCACCCAACCTCAGAGTTGGAGATTCAGTGCGTCTGGGCTGAGTCTGAATTTTTTTCATTCCTAAGCGTGAGCCAGGAGACATGGCTGGCCCAGGGACCCCACTTTGAGAACAGCCCTGCTAGGTCTTCTTGATCGACTTGTTGATCCAAGTCAGTCGTGGTATCTGGGGTCAAGACCTGTGCACAGGGCTGCGCTCTAGAGCTGCACTTCCAGAGCAAGCACCGCTCTACAGATGCCAATGCGCCATCCCCAGCCTGGCCACGGTTTCTGGAGCTCTCCACCAGCTTACTATCACTGGCCGCAGCATGGAGATGAAGGTGCAGAACCGGCTTCGCTCTTCAATCAACGCCTTGCGGACGGCCTGCTTTTCTGTCTCTTCCAGCAGGAGGTATTTATCGTTGACATCTTGGAGAGCACTGTCGAGCTGAGGCTGGATGTCCCCTCTCCCTGCAGATGACACAAAGCCACAGGGGGAATAAACACTCATCCTCCCTTAGGGTCCTTGCTGGATCATTTTCCAGAATTTTTAAAAGTTATTTAAACTCCTCCCCACCCCACAAAGATTCAACCTACTTATTTATTTCACTCGGATCAGAATACTGATCCAATTTCCGACATCTGAAAGGTACATTTTTCTAGTTTATTCATGACATGAGCAATCTCCTGCGGTCACTCTGTGACTAACTGCCCCTCGTGTAAGTCCACACAGCCTTCAGCTGCCCCAGCCCTGCTGTCTCCTTCACAACATCCCAAAGAGGCCAAGGATGGAGCAACAAGGTGGGAACCTGTGGATGTTTCAAAAAATGGACACAAGCTGGGGTCCACCTCAATCAAAGGGCCTTTGCTGGAGAAGTTTCTATTCCTGAAAACTAAGGCAAGGTGTCTGTTCTCTGGTTCTGTGGGCTCTGGAAACCCTCGAAAGTTCACTGAACTCAAGTGCTCTTCTTCCATAGAACAAGCTTATAGTCGGGTCTTTACTGGTGGCAAACCAAAGGTGGAGAGTACATCCAGTTTATTGCTTACTCATCTGGCTATCTACAGGCCCTATTTATACAAAGATAACCATTTCTAGAGCTTCAGACAGGACGTTAACCTTTGTAACAATGCGAGGACATGAACAGCAAGTTGCCTGAGCAAATAAAGTTTTATTAGAACACAGCCGTGTCCATTAATATACTATCTGAACATGACCATGGCAGAATAAAGTGTGGTGACTCAGACTGTGTGGACTTAAGACCAAGCCTATTTTTTCTGTTGCACTAGAAAATAAACATGGGTGAACAGGTCCTGTGTCTAAGGGAGCAGTTATAGCAAAGCTCATCTGTAGGGTGTAAGAGAGGGGTCTCTTCTTGAGCTTCTATGCTCAGCTCCCTAGGAAGGAAGTTAGAGAAAGTTTCTTTTTTTCATATTGATTATTTCTTTTAATTATTAATTTTCAAAATGGACCTGGATTTCCAGTGCCAACAAAGGGGAAAAAAAGCATTTGAAACCACAGATATGGCAGAACCTGAAGAAGAAAGTCCAACTATAAATAAGCTGGAAATAAATCACAAGAGAAATTCTTGCCCATTTCCTGGCCTCTGGCCTGACAGGAGTACTGCAAACAAGTACATGCTATTGCCATTTATATTAGGAATTCGTACTTCTAAAGAAGATTTGAAATTATATATAAGAGTTGTGGAAAAGGACAAGTTATTTCCTCAGAGTTCTTTTTACCAAAGGTATTTTGGGGGGCTTTCTTCCCATTTTCCCTTCCATTATTATTTTATTTTTAAATAAATAAATTATTTATTTATTTATTTAGTGCCAAAATAAATAAACTATTTATTTATGTGCTAGTCAAGCACTCTACCATGTAAAACATAGCTTCATTTTTGCCTTTTTTTCCCCCCATGACAATGCTGTGCTTGATAAACTCAGTATAATAATGTTTAAAACACAATGATAAGAACTAGAGGAAGCCTTCCAGGTTATCCAAGGTCAATCTGACTATCTGTCTGAGGGGAGATCAATTTCAAGGACCTTGACCAAGGTCACAGAGAGGAAGTACAGAGCAAAGGTGGAGCCTACGTGGTTGGAGACCCTCCCCCTCCATGGCGCCTCTTCCTGTGCCCACAGCCACAGGCTGACTCATGGCTTCCACTGCTTCATGGGAAGCAGGTGAACACCTAAGAACAGCATGGAAAAGTTCTGTCATGTACCACCTGGTTTGAAGAAAGAAAGGATCACGGGAAACCGGTCTTGTCTGGAGAGTATATTATGTACTTCTCTCCTAAGCAGATGAGAAAGCTTCAATTGGAGCAAGAGGTAAATGGGCTTAAACGTCTCAACAGAAAAAAAGAAGCTGGCTATTTTTCTTTCATGGGAAGTACATTCTAAGTTGACACAGAATGCAAAAATTATTCTACGTGAGAAGTCCACTACTGAAAATGCCTTAGCCAATAAATACAGTATGCACAATATGTGTACATAATTCTCACTACTACAGGAAAATGTTAAATGTATGATGTAATTCTAAATGATAGGGAGTCTCTAATACCATAGAAAACCTTTTTTTTTTCTGGCAGTACAAACTGTTTAACTCAGGGCCTCCTGATTTGAAGGCAAGTACTCTACTACTTGAGTCACTCTTCCAACCCTTCTTCCGTGTGTGTGTGTGTGTGTGTGTGTGTGTGTGTGTGTGTGTGTGTGTGTGTGTGGTGTGTGTATATGCGTATGTATGTATGTATGTATGTATGTATGTATGTATGTATGTATGTACATGCCAACCTGGGGCTTGAACTCAGGGCCTGAGTACTATCCCAGAACTTATTTTGCTTAAGACTAGCACTCTTTGTATCACTTGAGCCATAGCTCTAGTTGTCTGTTCGAGATAAGAGTCTTTACACTCTCCTACCCAGATTGGCTTTGAACTACAACCCCTCTTGCATACAGGTGTGAACCAATAGTGCCCAGTTTGTATAAGATAGGGTCTTTTTTTTTTTTTTGCCTAGACTGGCTCAGTTTGCAATCCTAGTATTTATACTTCTACTGCTTACTAGAATAACAGGTGTGTACCAGATATTGGCTGAGATGGAGTCTATGCCAATCTCAAACTTCAGTCCTTCAATTTCCTACCCAAGTAGGAAATATTACAGGCTATACATTAACTGGGCCACCAGAACCACTCATTTCAGTGTTTTTAGTGGACAGAAACTCTGTAAACGTACTTTTTGATTCTCTCCCAGAATTTTCCAGGATGCAAACGCTCTCTTGAAATGTCACCTACCTGTGTGGCCCAGGCATACACAGGGAAGGCTAGGCCATCACCAGCTATGAAAATTATGGATTTTATCTTCATTTATTTCAAAATGATGGCTGTGCAATAGAATCCATTGAAACTGAATATACACAAAACATCCCACTGGTTACCAAGTTCTAGAATAGTGTAGGCTATTCACTCTTTATTTGCAATCTGTAAAACTGTGGCCAATTACACTGGATGTGGCCTTACTTGGGTGAAGCTCCAGGGCTTAGGTTCAGCCTCTCCTATGCTGTTCTAATAGCAAACTAGGAAGGGCTAGAGATCAAACTAGAAAAGATGAGGGGGGGGGGGAGGAAGGGAAGGAGAGAGAGGAAGAGAGAGAGATTTGTCATTTTCTTTTTGCTTTTTGAGACAAGGTCTTATTCTGTAGTTTAACCATGCCTTAAATCATTGTAGTCCAAACTGGTTATAAGTTCCTCTTGCCTTAGGTTCCTAAATTCTGGGATTATAGGCATACATCACCATATCTGTCTGAAGTTCTTAACTTCAGTAGAGGAGCCCAGAGGGAAGCAGGGGGAGATAGATTTAAACACATAATGTTTGATCAAACTTGCTTGAATATGCATTTTAAAGAGGACAGCAACAAACAATGGGAAAATTTTGTATCTTTTTCACAAGCTATATAGATAGACACATGTCAACTTTCAATAACAGAATTTTTGACAGGCGCAGTGATAACACACACGTAATCCCAGCACTTGGGGAGCTGAAGCATGAGGTTCTTGTGTTCTAGACCAGCCTGGGCTACACAGTGAGATTTTGTCTAAATAAATAAATACATTAAAGATGTATCTACATAGGAAATCAAAATGAATATGTTATCTAATTTGCTAAGCATAAGGCTAAATTATTCTATAATTATAAGTTGTTTTAAACATGCATTATGTTACAATTAAAGAACTCAAACGGTAGTATCCAAAAATAAATATAATCTGTGAAGAGTGCTCTAATTATGGTTTTAGTGAGAATATTCCCATTGAGGAAATGTCATAATTTAAAAACACAATGATTTGGAGTTTTTTTTGGTCATGGGGGCTTGAACTCTGGGCCTGGGCATTGTCCAAGTTCTTCTGCTCAAGGCTACTGCCCTACCCCTTGAGCCACAGGCCATTTCCATGATTATTTCTTAATTTCAATAGCACTGCATATAATTATATTCATTAAAAAATAACTGCAGAAGAAATTACTTCCTGTCCTGGTTGTATGTACTGATTTTAAGATATTGCCATATTTGGTGTCTACAAATCCCAAACCATGTTGGTATTGGTTTAATAAGAATTGTTTCTCTAAAGAATGGCATTAATCAACATTTTTGATCTGTGTTTGGTTGGATCTGTAGATCTGGAACCTGAAGGTGAAGCAGTCTGATTTATAAAGACCCTGTTAGTCCTGTTCATTCAGCTTCCTCAAGAGCCAGCACCAGCCACTCATTTTTATTTTTTTTGCCAGACCTGGACCTCGGGGCCTGAGCACTGTTTTGGGACTTTTCTCAAGGCTAGAGCTCTACCACTTGAGCCACAGCACCACTTCTGACTTTTTTTTTTCTATGTATGTGGTACCGAGGAATCGAACCCAGGTCTCCAAGCATGGTAAGAAATCACTCTACCACTAGGCCAAACTCCCAGCCTGAGCCCTTGACCATTCTTGTCCCCCCATCCCCTGGCCCTGCTTCCCCATTATCCTCTCCTTTCATCTTTCTACCTTCCCTGTGGGCCAGGCTACCGAGTCTGATGTCTTAGCTGGACAGCTACCATTAAGTATCAGTCCAACCACCTTGGCCCAGCTTTCCAAAGAGAAGCCTCAAAGAAACCCTCTTCCTCCCCCTCTCTCCCTCCCTTGCCTCTCTCTTTTGTGTGCCTGTGCAAGCATATGTGCATGCACAGGTCTTGGGCTTTTTTTCCCCCCAGTCCTGGAGCTTAAACTCAGGGCCTGAGCACTGTCCTTGGGCTTTCTCAAGGTTAGTCACAGCGCCACTTCTGGCTTTTTCTGTGTGTGTGATACCAGGGACTCAAACCCAGGGCTTCATGCATGCTAGACAAGCACTTTACCAGTAGGCCACACTTCTGGTCTCCAGGTCCTTGAGTTTTAACTCAGGATTTTGTGCTCTCACTTAGCTTTTTCTGCTCAAGGCATATCTCCACTTCACCAGAGTACTTCCAGAATTCAAATATTAGCACTCTTCTTCAGTAGCTTCTACTACTCTCAAGAAAAGCCCGTTGCTCTAATTTCACACAGCTCGCCCAGCCCAGCAGTACGCCCCCCTGCTTGTCCATTCCCAATCTCAGCCTTCTGGAGCCACTGTCTCCCTCCCTTCCTCTGGGGTTGAAGCTCTCTTATCATCATAATCAGCATTCTTGCTTCATAAGCAGACATCTGCTTGGTATCTGCTCATTCTGCAGGTCCCTGTTCATTCTCCAGACTTGAGGGGCGTCCTGGAATGCTCTCTCCTGACAAGGACTCTTACTTGGCCTCAGCACTCCCTCAGCTGCTATTTTATCTGTTTTCCCCTGGTGATTTTCTCAAGGTCACTTTGGGTTCCTCAATTCCCCTGCTGAACTGGAAAATCCCATAAGAGTAGTACAAAAGCCCAGGGCTCAGAAATGAGGCAAGTGCTTCATCTTCTCACTCAGGACATTTTTCTGTAAGACAGCAGGTACTCACATATTTGCAAAATGAAGGAGGCACTGATGGAATAACTTAAGCAGAGCTGGCTCACTGGGCTCAAATCATCATGCCCTAACATGGCCTAACACTTTGGAACCAGCAAATTCCAAGACTGCCAAGTGGCCGAAGGGAAGGGGGTTGAGATGCCTTGGATGGCCTTTCTAGGCAAAATTTCTGAACAAAGAATTGGCTTTGGCCCTGGTACTTTCTTCTCCTGGGAACCTTTGCTTCGCCCCCATGGAAAACCAGTTCCTTCCTTCTTAGTCACCTGGCCCCTCACAAGATTTTGTCCATCACCAACAAAAACATTGGTGCTACAGTTTTGTTTTAGCTATAAGATGATAGAATGGTGTGAAATAATTTTGGGTGGGGGTAAGATGTGGGCCTGGGCATTGTCCCTGAGCTGTCCAGCCCAAGGCTACTGCCCTATCCCTTGACCCTCAACGTAAGAGTCTCATGGACTTTAGTGCCTGGGCTGGCTTTGAAGCTTGATCCTCAGATCTCCGCCTCCTGAATAGCTAGGATTACACAGGTATGAGCCACATGGCCCAGCTGTGAAATAATTTTTTTAAAATACATATTTGGGGGGCTGGGAGTTTGGCCTAGTGGTAGAGTGCTTGCCTAGCATGCACAAAGACCCGGGTTCAATTCCTCAGTACCACATACATAGAAGAAAGTCAGAAGTGGTGCTGAGGCTCAAGTGGTAGAGCTCTAGCCTTGAGAAAGTCCAAGGACAGTGCTCAGGCCCTGAGCTCAAGCCCAGGACTGGCAAAAACAAACAAACAAACAAACAAAAATACATATTTGGGCCCACACCATAAAAGAAGTCAGTGGTGTAGAAACAAGTTGTCCTTTGTGATTCTTTCTTGTTTTGTGTTTGGTCGGAATTAATGGTGAGAAAAGCACTTGGCTCATGTCGTGAGTTCACACTGTAAAGTGTGGCATCTGAATGTGGCCAGATGCAAGGCTCGGTCTCTGAGCACAAGGAAAACTTCGTCCCCAAGTCACATACAAGGTACTGAAGGGGCCAGGCTGGCAGAGAAGAGCCCTGCAAAGAAAGAGCCTCGTGGCTTCCAGGAGAGTGTGCTTGGCTTGTGTTTACCTAAAATGCTTCACAGTGAAATAGAGCTAATGTGCTCCAGCGTCTAGCGACTGTTTTCATGTAAGATGCAATAGCGCCATGCGGGAGCTCCCTGCGCTCCTGAGGGCCCCTTGATCTGAGAGGGAAAACCCTACTAGTTGGCTTCTGTGCAGGCAGAGGGTCTGTCAGCTGTTAGCATTCTCTCATTTGCCTTCAGGCTCTGGCCACAGCTCAGAAGTCGCTTCAGCTTCACTGGACTGCTCGGTCACCTTCCCCTCCCCGTTGACCTCCTGTGGGACAAGGGTACCCACTATCAGCCTTCTTCAACCATCTCCAGAGTGGGACTTGGAGGGGACTGTGACACAGACAGGGCAAGGGGGGCATTCATTAGACTGCAGGCTTCAGGGTCACTCTGTGCAAGGTGCCAGGGGGGTTTGTAAAGGTGAGATGAGTGCTGGGTGACTCTGTGTGTGTTGGCCACAGCCAGGGATGCTGAAACCACGGCTGGCAGGAACAGAGTCAGTATTACACAAGCCTTCTCCCAGACAGCGACGGTGAGGCAGTAAGTCACTGTGAGTTATGTGATCTTGTGTGGGGTCTGACTGCACATGAGGTCAAGTGATGAAGCCATCCTGGAGGTGGGTGGGGCGGGGCAAGGTCCAGGACAGCAGAGGCTGAGTAGCTTAGAGGGTTGTCTACCTGGCCACACTGCCCATCAGAAAAACCCCTGGGATATGTTGACTCTTCCCTGGTTCCTGTGCTTCCCAACTACATGTGTGCGCCCTGTGTCCATGCCTCTGTAGCCCTGAGTACCCGAGATTAAACCAACTAATTTCAGGGTGCTCAAGTCCCTGGAGGGAACAGGTTATGTCCTCACAGGCAAATCTATCTTCAATGAGTTGTAAATTCCTTTCACTGTGGAATTTACAACAGGAAGCTGGGTTTAAGGTTAACAGATCTATTTGATCCAAAGGAGAATTTATTGTCTATCACCTTTCTCCCTTGTTTCATTTCTCCCTCCCTCCCTCCCTGCATATGTATACATATGTACATACACAGACACGCATTGTATAGTCTCACTTTCTAAACTACACCTTTTTCTTCTTACCCCCCACTTTTTTGGTGGTTCTGAGGATTGAAAGCAGAGTCTGGTACATGCTAAGTAAGTACTCTACCACTAAGCCACATCCCATCTTAAAGCACATTGAAAGTTTATGAAATTTCATTAAAATGGAAATTTCTATCTTGTTTCAAAACGGAATCTCTTCAGATCACACAGCTTTCCTTGTGTCCTTATGCTCACAGACCCTGCTGCTGTGGCTTCACCTCGGGAACCCATTCTCAGCAACATAAGGAACCACAGGAGATGTCGCTGACTAAAGATGAGGTAGAACCTCGACCAAAGTGTTGCAAGCACTTTGGCACTATTCCACACTTACCTACCCCATTCCGTTCCGATAAGTAAGATGCTCTGTTTATCCCAAGGCCCAACTCATTCCAGGCTCTCAGAAAGGGTTTCATAAAACTTGAAGAAAGCAGCTATCCTCAAAAGGCCCATACTGTGCCATTGATTTATAAAACACATCCAGAAGAGGCGAGTTGAGACAAAGAGCAGGGAGGGGTTGTCAGGGACAAGGATGGGATAGGAACTGAATGCTGAATGGGTATGGGGAGTCTTTGGGATGGGTAATAAAAACTAGGTAATAGTGATGGTTTCGTAACATTGTGGATGTATAAAAGTCACTGACATGTATCTTTTCAAATAATTAAAATGATACATTTCAGCTGATACGGATGTTACCTCAATAAGCATAAATATGGGTATGTCTTACCTTCCCACCAAAAGTTTTCTAGAAACTTTTTTCAGGTGGTTTCATAATCACAACACTGAGAGGTGGACTAGCCCAACATCACAGGGGGATGCAGAGGCACAACTGTGAGCTTCAGAACAGAACTGCCATCCTCGCCCCCACCTGACCCAGGACAACTGGGTTTACTGTAGATGACACAATCTGATTCCTGTAAGAAGCTCATAGGACAGGGTGCACACTTAGCCAAGAGAGTCACAGGGACACCTCAGACAGACTTCCCTCCCTGGACAGAGGACAGCACAGACTGCAAAGCAACTTGCAATTTAGTGGCATGATCACCCATAGCAGGGCCCACATTCACCCAAGAGAACCACTGTGCGCACTGAATTTAAAGACCTGATCCTTTGAGATGAAACATTCCACAAACGATGATGAAGTAAATACTTCTGGGGCTTTTTGTTGATTTGTTTAAAAGATTGGTTTTGGAAAGAACTATAAGGTCCTGTGCAGAAAGATAAAGATAGTTTTTAGACTTCATACAGCCAAATCTGACTCAGGAATTGTGTGCATACGCCAGTTCTGAAGCTTGAACTCAGGGCGCTTGCTGTAGCTTGGTTTATAATTATTATTACTTTTTGTTCAGGGCTGCCACTTTAACATCATCACTTCCAGGTTTTTGCTGGTTATCTAGACATAAAAAGCCTGGATTTTTCTGCCCAGGTTAGCTTCCATCCATGATCCTCATATCTCAGCCTTCTGAGTGGCTAAGATTGCAAGTGTGAGTCATTAGTATCTTTTACTAGTTTAGAAATTCTTGTGACATGAGTGTGCACAGGCATGCACACGTATGCATATAATAGATCCATATACTTATGCATACTTAGGTATATATGTATAAATGTACTAGTTCCTTAGTATTTCTTTTTTCCATGAGTCTAATTCTGAATCGCAAAGGTGCAACAGATTGAAGAATGTGGCATTAATACTTTTAATGGCCAAACATCCAAGAAAGGAAATTATTAAAACACACAATTTTCTTACAGCTACAAGAAATTAAGTATGCACAACTGATTGCTTGGAGCCGGTTAGGGGAGAGTACCAAAAAAAAAAAAAAAAAAAAACAACATGGGTAAACCCACAATAAGAACCATACCGTGACCAGCCACCAGAGATTTGGGATATACACTTACCCAGAGCATCCACTGGCAGGGGGCGCACGGTGAGAAAGTGCAGGACACACAATTGACACAAAAAGGAAAACAATAAAGTCAAACTGGTATTCAAGCAGCAGCGGCCTTACCTTTCGGTCATGAGTTAGCCACGGCTTGCTGCCACCTACTCCATCGGACATCTAGCAGGAGCTACACATTCAAGTTTCCCTGTCCTGCCTGGCTAATTTTCTTCCCTTCTCACTTGCACAGAAATTGTCCTCATTAGTTAATTATCACCCCTAAAGACTGAGAACTTGTTTAAAACTAAAATATACCTACAACAAACCTACAAAAGGTCAATTCAGATATGTTGACCAGAGAACCTTTCAAGCGTGATTTTTTTTCATAAATACAGAATCCTAGTAAACAAAGCTTAAGGTGACATTAAAAAAGGGGAGGGAAGAGGTTGGGTACTGGTGGCACATGCCTATAATCCTAGCTATTTTATTTAGGAAGCTGAGATATGGAGAACGTTGGTTCAAAGTAGAAAAGTTCATGAGACTCCATCTCTAATTAACCAGCAAAAAAGCCAAGCTAAAAACATGGCCCAAGTGGTACAGCTCTAGCCATGAGTAAGCATGCTGAGATCATTCCTTACTTCCTGCTGCTCTGTTGGTAAAGACCTGAGTCTCAGAGGAGAACTTCCCTAAGGGTGAGGACTGTCTCTCTCCAGCCCAGCCAGTCTACTTATCCAACCAGACTGCAGCATATCCCAAGTTACTTTAAAACATTTTGGGGGGAGGAGAGAAAAAAAGCAAACCATTGTTTTTGACATAAATTATTTAAATTTAAATTACAAATGATACCTCTCATAGGAAAAAAAAGGGTCAAATAAAGGATGTGACAAAAGGTGATTATTTGCAGAGTGAGAAGAAGAGACACTGAGTTGCTCATGAAAGCCACATCCCATATAACTTGTTTGCCTACATTAGGGATGAGGCTAAATCCATGCATATATTTACAGAGGTAAACTGTCAAAAAAAAGGTATGGCATCAAACTGCTGAAGAGTGTCCTGAAAACATATTATGAAGAAAGGGATGATTTAGCTGGGAGCAGCCAGATTCCATTCTATTTGGACACATATGCAAAGGGCATTCACAGCCTGCAGCCATCCTAACATGTCACATTTATAAGCTATGGGTCTGGAAAGCCTCAAAAGAGGATGGAGCAAATACCTCAAGAGGTTTCCAGGCTGGAAGCGGATTTCAGCTAACCAGAGCCCCAAATAACCAGAAAGCCTTCAAACTCTG